>NC_136785.1:321227-325587 GCF_947034865.1 Barbatula barbatula | reverse complement strand
CATCGGAACACAAAAGAACTCAATTTGAGAAAAGTGTCAAGTTTGTTTATTCCTTCTTAATGCCATTCCAGCATCTCGGGCCATATTCATGGTGAGAACAGGTCAATCCATTCTCACTGTCTCTATATTGAGTTGTGTGACAGTTCCTCACAGACGGTCTTCAATGTAGATACTTCAGGGTGAGTAATCATTGTCTTGATAATAATAATAATACATTTTTGCTTTTTTTCATGAAACTGATTTAAACAGACTCTGGTCTTCTGTTCGTCTGTGTAGAAGGTCACAGTAAGTGTCAAAGAGAGGAAGGATAAAACAGGCCCTCTGGACACAGAACAATGAGAAGCCACTTCCTGTCCTCCATCTGCTACTTCCTGTTCAAGACAAAGATCTGTTTGTGTGTGTGTGTGTGTGTGTGTGTGTGTGTGTGTGACCCACAGAAGATAACACAGTGAAGAAAAGAGACATGAAAACACATGATGTGATGTTCGTTGACATCTGATGTTTGATATGATCACTCACATTCAGCGACCATCACACTCATGAAAACTGACAGTTTTCTCACAGATGATCCCACATTCCTCACAAAGCCAATGAGAGATAAATGAGATGATTTACAGCACAGACCGAATTCCACAGAACTGTGTAAGAATTTACATAGATTTAGAGAAGCACTGCTAACTCTCTGCATTTCTGCTTTTGACTTGGGTCAAATAAAAAAAAAAGAGAGAGAGAGGGAGAGAGAGAGAGAGAGAGAGCAGACAGAGGTCATCTCTAATCTGGATCATTCCTGGGTCACTGTGTGTTTGAACTTGTAGACATTGAAGTGAATCTGTCTTTTCTCACTATTTAAAGGGACAGTTCACCCCAAAATAAAAATGACTGGTGTAAAATCACCCGCTACTGTTAACGTCATGAATATGAAAGCAGCAGTGACTTCCAGTGTCGGCAGAAAGTAAATGTGTTTTCACACAGAAAGGAGGATCAGGAGGTGAAATCAAAGCTGTCAAGTGAAGTACAGCAAGAGTTCATGGCAGTGGAAAATAGACACAATCACAGGAATTCAAGATCACATGACAGATGAAATCCTCCTCAGGTAACAGTGAGATCGTGACTAAAGAAACATCTTGCAGATGCAAATGTTATGTGACCAGTGTCACGTGATCTAAGATCAAACAGCAGACTTTAACCCCAATGAACTTGAACTCTGACCTCTAGTTTGAGAAGCAGACATTAGTCCACTGTGTTTTGTGAAGTGGATATGCACCTCCTGATGGTCAGGGATTAGATGAAGGGATTTCATTGATTTCTCCATAAAGACTCTGCATTAAGAGAGGCCATTAAAACTCTCGCTGTACTTTAACAACACTTACAGTCACATCATCAATGTGATGTGTCACCAGGACAAAAACACATCATTCGCTTTGAATTCACCATGGTAAAGCTTTCTGATTGTGATGTGTTGTGTTTGTTTTTAAAGCAGACACTAAAAGTGGAATATTGTGTACTCTTGATCCTGTTCAGGTCCAAACCTGCTCCACAACCAAGACAGAGCCGGAAAACACGTTGTCTACGTTCATTCAGAGCCGGAACATCTAAATCTCTTCATCGCTGTCACGAGACGTCTCTCTGAGGTCTAACAACATCATCATCATTACACAATCAAAGTTGATCTGTAGCTGACCGTTATCACTGAACATATCATAAACGTTGTTCATGTAAACATCACATTCATCATTTGTTGTCATCACAGACACTGGAATCACAGTGCAAAACATGAACCACGTCTGGACTTCATCACATAAACATGCAAACTGTGTTTAAATGAAAAGATCAAATTGAGAGAATTGAAACCTGTTTAAAGGCTTTAAATCAACATGAAGTAGGCGAGACATTTAATTTCTGCAGCATTATTTGTGAGTGAAACAAGAACAAAGGTGTAGGTTTGGATTTAATCTGTAAGCGTTGACGGAAGTAATGATGAGCCGTCTGTCGTACTGATGAATATGATGTTCTCGGTGTCTCACAGGTGAGTAAACTCACACCAGATGGACTCGACATGGACGTGTGTGACCGCACACACAAACACAGAGATAAGAGAAAACACAGTCCATGAACGTTCTCACAGAACAGCACAGAGATTCATGTCGTTACGTGTAGATACGGTGAGAAAAGAGCTTTAGTGTTAAATCAAGGAGAGACAGAGAGATGAGTCTGTTCCTGCCCAGCCGATCTGAATCTGTTACACAACACACATCAGCCCCTGAGAGAGAGAGAGAGAGACTAATTTACATTTATTCATTTGGCAGACGTGACTTACAAGTAGTTTTTACAGTGACACATTACTGCAGATCAATCAGGGGTAAGATGTCTTGCTCAAGGGCACTTCAGTCATGACCTGCTGGCACTGAGATTAGAACCAGCAACCTTCTGATCACAAGACCAACAGTCTAACCATTAGGCCACAGCTGACCCTGTGACTCACTTTATAACACACGCTAACGCCACGGGCAGAATCTCGTCTTCTGCACGTGTAAAACATAAGAAGACAACGAGAATTATTAAGCAATGACACACAATATCAAAGTTGTTTCTTGACGATTGCGGTTCACAAAATGAGTTCAAAATACGTAGATTTTACACCTCCATAGAATACAGTGATGATGTCACTTCCTGTCACTGATCCTCAGGACCTGTTGCTCTATCTATAACACATGACCAACTCCTCATTCACTTCCTGTTATTTAAAAAAACACCTGACATCATTTCCTTCCTTCATACAATTAGCGGCTTGTCTTCTTTCTCACCTAAAAGTGTGTGTGTGTTTGGGGATTGTGATGGACCTCTCTGTCGGATGTGGCATGGACACAGACTGATTATAGAACAGGAAGTAAAAACTCCAGACTCAGACAGGAAGTGACTACCGGAAAAGCAGTGGAGGTCAGCTGACCCTAACTCCGGCCTCACAGATGATCATCCATCAACACCACTACACATTCTGATTCAGAACAGATTTCACATCACTTACAAAAACGCATCATGTAATCATCAAACGCACGCGCACACGCACACACACACACGGTTTGTGTTGTTTATGATGATAGTACAGGAGCGTCTGGCTATGAGCATCAGAACCCACCGCTGACCCTTCACAGATGACCACAGCTCTGACACAAAAACATCTGTGAATAAACATCCAATCCACAAACAGACTTCCTCAACATTCATCTCAGTGTCTTTACCAACACGACTGATTGTTTGTTTTAAGCTTTTGGGACGTCCGAGTCTTTCACAGACACCTGCAGGACATAAATCAGCCCGAACACTATTCAAGATGTGACCTCTCTCCGTCAAATATAAAGAGTGCCACGATGAGGGTCGGGGGGACTAGAAATGACTAGAAGACGACTTTTCCTGTCCTCATGATTTTAAACATGACCGTCTTTTAAGAAAGAAACACATGACGTGCAGGAGACGTTTGTATTGTCTAGACTTACATTAGAAGAGCTCAGGGTGTAGAGAGTGACTGGACTGATACTGGTCAAGCTGGTTCACCGGCCGAGTCCCAGAAACCAGAATCTGTGTGAAAACATGTTCCGCGGGTGTCACGTCTGACATATATATGGACACCTCACGGGAGGGATTATGAATTATACAGCACTGCTCACGGATCTTTTTCTTTGCTTCGTTCTGTCTGGTCGAGTACTGTGTTGTTGTCAGAACAAGAGTTTGAAGAGAATCTTGTTATAGCTTGTCAAAGCAAGGTGGGAAAAGCTTTATATGACGTGATCACGTGTCAAAGAGTTCACATGAATCACACATCTCAAGTAGAACTGCTGGTGTGCATTTGCATTACATAAAAAACACTTTAACACCAACCCAACAGGTTGAAGATCTGTCTGAACGTCAAACAAACAAACTTACACAGTTGCTCATCTCATCTCTGAGGGGCCTTAAAGAGTGACACACTGAGCTAATGCCCTTCATTCTGACCACACTGGAGAGAGCAGGAACTGACCGGGAAATTGGACATGCAACACTGAAAACAAAGAATGAAAGCCAGAAAACCAGAAAGAGAGAGAGAGAAAAGACTGTGTTGTGACCTCCTGTCTTTGTTGCCTGAAGCTGCCAACTGGAGATTTTAAAAGAGCACAGTCACATGTAGAGCAGAAAGCTTCCTCTGATCCATCCCTTCATTCAAGAGGAATTCCTAAATGAAAATGCTCCGCTTCATGACACAGACGACTCTGTCTTTTTTCTGCTTCCCGGAACATTCAGTGCTCAACTTCAACTTCGTGCTGTGTTTACATGCTACACAAACATAGATATAAATAACTAGATGCCTCATCAGCATCTCTTCTTT
>NC_136785.1:306227-316227 GCF_947034865.1 Barbatula barbatula | reverse complement strand
AATGTTATTATAGCTATAATCAACGTAGTAACAGTATTGTGTTGGTATTTAGTGAAATGTGTTGCAGCTGCTTCCGCCGTCTCCACCGACTGTTTGAAATCATTGAGAGCGCCGTGGACCACGTGACCACGCGGCGCCGACATCAAAGTGTGACGCAACTCTGCTTTCAACGGCTCTCAGCAGCGCTGCGCAAACTAACCGGTGTATGACATCAAGATACCGCGACATTGACCTCTCCCAATGCTTTCAATTGCTCTCGCGAGACTTCGATGACAGGCCGATTGAAACGCACAGCGTCGCTTGAACACGCGTGCACACGTACGTCATACGTTATGCCTAATAACAAGTAATACGTTTTAATATCATATGTCTTCTATTGTTTGATTTGTGTTTGTGTGATAATTATTTTGTCTTAACGAACTAATTTAAACGGGGTTGATATGCGGAGCAGCACAGCGCCGCTACAGGTCATACCGTGGTACCGTGACGTGTAAAGCGGTATCGAATGATTAAACATGAAGCTAAATTAACATGGTTCTCAAATTCAATATCGATTTAAAGAAATCTTTTTTGAGTTTTGCATCATGGGACTGATGTTTGTGGGCGTGTTCTTTCCTCGTAGCCAATCACGGAGCTCGAGCTCGCAGCATCCGCATCAGTCATGGCGGCAGATCCGGTTACCGCTCCGATCAGCTGCTGCTAGAGTCCGCGGCTCCAAACATCTGGCGAACCCCCAGACCATCATCTGAAGCATCTGTCCACCCGTCTGTCCACCTGTCTGTCCATCGGTCTGTCCACCTGTCTGTCGGCGCGTTTAATGATGGATCTGTTCGGGTTTGTGAATGTAAACGAGCTCGCGCTCGGGCTGTCACACATGTCTTTATTCCCGTACTTTGACATGGCGCATTATATCGTGTCAGTGATGAGTCTGAGAGAACAGCCGGGTAAGACACGCGAAAGCAACTTTAATGTGTTTCAATGTGTGTGTTTGCTTCATATGCATGTTTGCGCGGGCACGTGATCATATAAGCCGCACCGCACTGCACTGTATGTAAGTATTTACATTTAACACGAACGCGCATTGTTTTGTGCCTGTTTTTGTAGTTTCTGAACACGCATTCACGTCATCACAAGTTCACGTCAAACGCACATTACCCTCACACAATCTCGCGTGTTATTTCGATCATGTGAATGTTGCTCGTGACTTTATTTCAGGTTTACTAAGTTTTGTTCTGCAGTGCTAAGAAGTCGAGTACGCGCGTTCACGTTTACAAACATTGCGGCGCGCGTACACGAGATGCTTCGAAGTGTATGTGTTGTGTTTGTGGTTTGGCTTGTTAATGTTCGACTTGAATGTGCAGGTCAAAGGTTATGATTGCAGTATATTGACTGAGTCAGCAGGACACACATGACAGGAAAGATGTTTAATGATGAACTTACTGCCAATATATCAGTCCTTTATGAAGCGTTTATAAATGTGTTCATTAATGATTAATAAGTCATTTACAAATGCATTCTGATGCAGTTATAACCGCATGAATAAAAAGTTTTAAATCCATGTTATAAATGCGTAATACATGTTTTTATTCATCATTTATTTGCCTTTAAAGCAGATTGATTATTATCTTGATGTTGTTTGTAATATAGTCTGTCAGACTGGACACTGAATCGTGTTCTTATACCTGCTCATTATTTACCAGGTATTTCATTAAAATCCCCCTTTTTATTCATGCGGTTATAACTGCTGTACAATGCATTTGTAAATGACTTATTAATCATTAATGAACACATTTATAAATGCTTCATAAAGGACACCTTACTGTCAAGTGTCACCAATATATCTTGTGTTCTTCTGCGAAATATTTGCATGCGTCACACATGCAGTCACTTCTCTCTCCTGCAGTGGTAAAAATGATCAAACATGCAAACATGTCGGCAGTTTTTATGTTTTGCATTAACCACACACAAGTGTAGATGATCTGAACTAGAATGAACTTCGTCCGAGTTAAGTGTTTGTGTTAAGAAGAGTAACACACAACAGGTGTGTGTATGTGTGTATTGTGTTGTCGCAGTCTATTTTAAAACAGTTTGCCCTTCATGTGTCATGACAGCTGATCGGCTCTCTGCTATTGTTCCTCTTCTTCGGTGTCTCTGGAATAATGTCCTTCAGGGACACCAGACCTGTCATGTCCTTGTGTTTGCAGACAGAGAGGTTCAGATCAAACATACGCACTACCTTCTTATAGTGTGTATTGTGATTGTTGTGTTGTTTATCAGGTCATTGCTCTTTAAAGGCAGAGAGCGTTGTGGAAACATCTTTACTGGTTCATTCTGAACTCTGCTCTGGGTCTGTGTGTATCTGCATGTGAAGTGTTTTAATGCCGTACATGTTTTATGGGCAACAGAAACTCGTCTTGAGCTCTCGAAACACTTTATCTGGTTTAGTTCTGATCTATAGGAACAATGTCAGATAGATTGTGCCGAGTATTTATACATCAAATGAAACTCGCCAAACATGAATGCATCATCAGGACAGGAATAGATACACATGTGACGTACATCATTTTGTTCATGAGATGTATACAGCTGGATGCTAACAGACAAAATCAGCAGTCATCTTTATTGATTTAGTATTTTTGATAGATTTATGGTTGGTTTACTGCGTGTTTGATGTTTCTGGTGTGTGTGTATCTGCTGATAGACTAGTATGTGTTAATGTATGTCACATGATCACTGCATGTGTGTGTGTGTGTGCGCATCTAAAGTCACATTCAGTCTGCACATGCATTTCAACACACAACCTTTGCACCGCAGACACAATCTCGCTCTTGTTCATGTTTGTGTGCCTTTCAGTGTCAGAGATCTGAATACTCCATGCCATGACTATAGAAAACAGATTCAGATGTCTGATGTTATCCTATCAGAACAACCTTTAACTTCATGATCTCAATGTTAAAGTCTTGAAGGAAATATCCATCATATATTAGTAATAATATGGTTGTTATATATATGAATTATTTTATGAGGTGGTTATCCTCTCCTGAACTCGTCCCTTTAATCAGTGTTAGCATGAGAGCAGATCATAAGATTATATGAATGCGTATCACCTTATAAAATAGTTATGAAGTGTCAGGATGAGATTGTGTTTTCTTCATTCTGTATACAAGGACACGATGTTATATGATCATTCATTCCGTTTCACATACACATTTATAAAGACCGGATACATGACAGTGTCCTCTCAGGCTGCCTTTATCCTCTTAAAGGATATCAAATATATATTCATGATCATTTACACACCCCAAGTCATCCAAGATGTTTATATATTTGTTTCTTTAGTTGAAAAGAAATGATGGTTTTTGATAAAAACATTTCAGGATTTTTGTATGACGTGAAGTCATGAATGTGCATCGCAGAACAGAGCAAGCATTTGTGTTTATAAAGCATATTCATTTTTATGTGTAGATGTAGATATTTCTGTAGATGATGTTTGTGTGTTTGTTGTGTAGGAGCTCTGGAGGTGTCTCAGAGGAGTCCGTTGGCCTGCTGGTTCAGTTCAATGCTGTATTGTTTTGCTGGAGCGATTCTCTCTGCTCTCATGATGGCAGACGCACCCATCGCACCTCTGTCCAACACCACCAACCTGCTGCTCGCAACGCTCATGTGGTGAGACACACAACATCTGTGTGTGTGTGTGTGTGTGTGTGTGTTGGATCAGTACTCTAAACCTCATTCTAATCGGATGTAAAACACAGACAGTCATGATCACACACTTATATCAGACACTCACATGTGTTTTAGATTATTTCTTATCTATTTATTTATATTGTGCTTTTCACTTTTTTCATTGATGCAAAGCATTACATTTACATTTTTACATTTTTTCATTTGGCAGACGCTTTTATCCAAAGCGACTTACAAGTAGTTTTTACAGCCAAAGCAGCCTTACATACACTATAATTGAAAGAATAATAGTACTACATGAATAAATAAAGTAAAGACAGTATATTGCAATGCATGGTATGATATTGTTGCAAGATGTTTTTAATGCAATCAGTGTACAACGATGAAATTGATCTGAAATAAATACTATACTGAGTTATTAGAAACTGAAAGTTGTTCAGCTAGAGTGTATTATTTTAAATGGATCTGTACTGGAAAATTAACATTACAATATACCAGAACAAATTGCACTAATACCATAACATGCAAATATGTGATGTGAAATGACAGCGCCATCTAACGGCTGGAAGGAGTCATTACTAGAGGACTCTCAGTTTCATTACAGGGCTTTTATTACAGAAATGGAAACGTTGCAATTTTGGGTTTACAAAACAGCAATGAACTGAAAGCTATATTATATTATATTATTACTGTTTTACATTGATACAAATATATATATATATATATATATATATATATATATTTGCATAGTTACACTCAAATGTTGTATTAGATTAGTCATGAGGTGGTATCTGCTCTCAGTTTGAGAGTCTGTGTTAACTTTAATACATATACTTCATTAAATAATAATGACAAAACACAATAATATTAACATGATGATGTGTGTTTGTGTTAGTGAGACACTGTTCTTTAGATTTGTGTTTGTTGTTCTGAAAGACTATAGTCAGGTAGATACAGTATATGATGTCAATTAAGAAGTTGTATTAAAGAATCCTTGTGTGTTCAATTCTGTGAATTCATTGTTGTACAGAATTTGTTTTTGTTGTTCATTTGTTTTGAAGAGTGGGAAATATTTTCTGTTAAATCCTTTACAATTCATTCAGTCACAGCGACATATTGAAAAAGGAAACATTTTGTTATATATGATAAAAACATTTCAGTCATTCACATTTATTAAAGCAGGTTTATAAAGAAAAGGTTTTCACACTGAGATTCTTTGTACAGGGTTTTATTGGAATCATTTAAAAGGGTATTTGACATTTCAGAGAGAAATCATTTCCCCATCATCATTCACAGGTTCAGCACTCACCATCATTAAAGTCCAACAGCACAAATTATACTAATGGATATTTAAATGAGCACTTACTCATGATCTGAGAGAGAGAGAGAGAGAAAGGTAATTAAACAATTAGCTGTGTGTGTGTGTGTGTACATGGATGTAAGCTGACATCACTGTCAGTAATGAATCAGTATGAGGTTGTAGAGATGTTGAAGGTGTGTGTGTGTGTGTGTGTGTGTACATGGATGTAAGCTGACGTCACTGTCAGTAGTGAATCAGTATGAGGTTGTAGAGATGTTGAAGGTGTGTGTGTGTGTGTGTGTGTGTGTGTGTGTGTACATGGATGTAAGCTGACATCACTGTCAGTAATGAATCAGTATGAGGTTGTAGAGATGTTGAAGGTGTGTGTGTGTGTGTACATGGATGTAAGCTGACGTCACTGTCAGTAGTGAATCAGTATGAGGTTGTAGAGATGTTGAAGGTGTGTGTGTGTGTGTGTGTACATGGATGTAAGCTGACGTCACTGTCAGTAATGAATCAGTATGAGGTTGTAGAGATGTTGAAGGTGTGTGTGTGTGTGTGTGTACATGGATGTAAGCTGACGTCACTGTCAGTAATGAATCAGTATGAGGTTGTAGAGATGTTGAAGGTGTGTGTGTGTGTGTACATGGATGTAAGCTGACGTCACTGTCAGTAGTGAATCAGTATGAGGTTGTAGAGATGTTGAAGGTGTGTGTGTGTGTGTACATGGATGTAAGCTGACGTCACTGTCAGTAATGAATCAGTATGAGGTTGTAGAGATGTTGAAGGTGTGTGTGTGTGTGTGTGTACATGGATGTAAGCTGACGTCACTGTCAGTAGTGAATCAGTATGAGGTTGTAGAGATGTTGAAGGTGTGTGTGTGTGTGTGTGTACATGGATGTAAGCTGACATCACTGTCAGTAATGAATCAGTATGAGGTTGTAGAGATGTTGAAGGTGTGTGTGTGTGTGTGTGTGTGTGTACATGGATGTAAGCTGACGTCACTGTCAGTAATGAATCAGTATGAGGTTGTAGAGATGTTGAATGTGTGTGTGTGTGTGTGTGTGTGTGTGTGTACATGGATGTAAGCTGACGTCACTGTCAGGAGTGAATCAGTATGAGGTTGTAGAGATGTTGAAGGTGTGTGTGTGTGTGTGTGTGTGTGTGTGTGTACATGGATGTAAGCTGACGTCACTGTCAGTAATGAATCAGTATGAGGTTGTAGAGATGTTGAAGGTGTGTGTGTGTGTGTACATGGATGTAAGCTGACATCACTGTCAGGAGTGAATCAGTATGAGGTTGTAGAGATGTTGAAGGTGTGTGTGTGTGTGTGTGTACATGGATGTAAGCTGACATCACTGTCAGTAATGAATCAGTATGAGGTTGTAGAGATGTTGAAGGTGTGTGTGTGTGTGTGTGTGTGTGTGTGTGTGTGTGTGTGTATGTGTGTGTACATGGATGTAAGCTGACGTCACTGTCAATAGTGAATCAGTATGAGGTTGTAGAGATGTTGAAGGTGTGTGTGTGTGTGTGTGTACATGGATGTAAGCTGACATCACTGTCAGTAATGAATCAGTATGAGGTTGTAGAGATGTTGAAGGTGTGTGTGTGTGTGTGTGTACATGGATGTAAGCTGACATCACTGTCAGTAATGAATCAGTATGAGGTTGTAGAGATGTTGAATGTGTGTGTGTGTGTGTGTGTGTGTGTACATGGATGTAAGCTGACATCACTGTCAGGAGTGAATCAGTATGAGGTTGTAGAGATGTTGAAGGTGTGTGTGTGTGTGTGTGTGTGTGTGTGTGTACATGGATGTAAGCTGACGTCACTGTCAGTAATGAATCAGTATGAGGTTGTAGAGATGTTGAAGGTGTGTGTGTGTGTGTACATGGATGTAAGCTGACGTCACTGTCAGTAATGAATCAGTATGAGGTTGTAGAGATGTTGAAGGTGTGTGTGTGTGTATGTGCACGCAGGTATCTGGTGTTTTATTGTCCTCTGGACGTGGTGTACTCGCTGGCCTCCATCTTTCCTGTGCGTCTGGTGTTGACTGGGATGAAGGAAGTGACACGTACATGGAAGGTTCTGGGTGGAGTCACTCAAGCAGGGAAGAAATATAAAGATGGTCTGTTTGTGATGATCGCAGTGGGCTGGGCCAAAGGTACCGCCACACGCACACATATTCATCACACTCATCTGTCTCTGTTATTATTCGATTTCTTTCATTCTAATATCCAGCACTTTATTGCGTTGGGACGTGATCTTTTTCCTTGACATTTTATTTTTGTTCAAGCTCAAGGTTGTTTTTAGATTTTTCATCACACTCATTATTAAAGGCGGGCAGCATTTCACCCCTGCTGTCCTTCAATTAAACAGAGAAAAGCTTTGAAATATCAGGAGGTGGAGGTGACTGTAATTACAGTGTGTGTGCTGTGAAATGATAAAAGTTTAAGAGCCACAACACATCAAGCGATGACCCATCAAATCCAGAGATACACAACACACACAAACCTGACACACACTCTCATTTACAGACATCATACTGCATGAAAATATCATCCGTCAAACAGTTCCCATTTCTTCTTTTATTTAAATATATCCGCTTCAGCCTCCATGAAAGCCTTTGTAAAAGCTCATCGTTTTCAGAATAAACCGTTTATTTGAATAGTTTGGAACCAACATCCATATAGGAGTTTAATTCATTTGGCTATGAAATCTTTTGAAATGGTTTGAAGCTCACAGTTTTGTTCTCTAACATGTCAGTTCAACTTTAGATAAACGTCATGTGTTGATGTGTGTGTCTAAAATTATTCAAATGTTTCTTTTCCAGTTCATTGCTAAGGGTATATGTATGAATGGATGTGGTTGCTATGGTTATAGTGTGATAAGGTTTTCTTCATATTTATTCTGGTTGAGTTCAAGGGTCACAAAACGTGAGTCAATGTTTGTTAAGTGCATTTGAAAACTTTTCAGTAGACCCCCCTTTTTTTTTAAAGGTTTCTAAGTGTCACAAGAAAAGCTAACAATATGATCAACATTAATATTGTGTGTGTGTGTGTGTGTGTGTGTGTGTGTGTGTGTGTGTGTGTGTGTGTGTGTGTGTGTGTGTGTGTGTGTGTGTGTGTGTGTGTGTGTGTGTGTGTGTGTGTGTGTGTGTGTGTGTGTGTGTGTGTGTGTGTGTGTGTGTGTGTGTGTGTGTGTGTGTGTGTGTGTGTGTGTGTGTGTGTGTGTGTGTGTGTGTGTGTGTGTGTGTGTGTGTGTGTGTGTGTGTGTGTGTGTGTGTGTGTGTGTGTGTGTGTGTGTGTGTGTGTGTGTGTGTGTGTGTGTGTGTGTGTGTGTGTGTGTGTGTGTGTGTGTGTGTGTGTGTGTGTGTGTGTGTGTGTGTGTGTGTGTGTGTGTGTGTGTGTGTGTGTGTGTGTGTGTGTGTGTGTGTGTGTGTGTGTGTGTGTGTGTGTGTGTGTGTGTGTGTGTGTGTGTGTGTGTGTGTGTGTGTGTGTGTGTGTGTGTGTGTGTGTGTGTGTGTGTGTGTGTGTGTGTGTGTGTGTGTGTGTGTGTGTGTGTGTGTGTGTGTGTGTGTGTGTGTGTGTGTGTGTGTGTGTGTGTGTGTGTGTGTGTGTGTGTGTGTGTGTGTGTGTGTGTGTGTGTGTGTGTGTGTGTGTGTGTGTGTGTGTGTGTGTGTGTGTGTGTGTGTGTGTGTGTGTGTGTGTGTGTGTGTGTGTGTGTGTGTGTGTGTGTGTGTGTGTGTGTGTGTGTGTGTGTGTGTGTGTGTGTGTGTGTGTGTGTGTGTGTGGCAGGTGCCGGCGGGGGTCTCATCAGTAACTTTGAGCAGTTGGTTCGTGGTGTCTGGAAGCCCGAGACCAATGAACTGCTGAAGATGTCCTAGTAAGACAAAATACAAACACCACAGACGTCATTGGATTCAATTGTTTGTTAGACCAAGCGTCACTTCACTAAATCATCTTAGCTTTCCATCTGCGGTGGTCAAAGTGATTTCAGTGAATGTATGAAGTTAGATTTCTTCATCTGCAATAGATTTTCTTTTATAATCAAAATAAAGTTTTGTTTTATTTCAAACCTAAAAAAAGATTTTTTGACGCTTTGATGTTCAGCTTTTTAATGCAGTGACATTTATACTATATGAGCTCAGTCTACACAAGCGCACAACCATATGAATTCAAACTGACCTTCACTGTGTTTTTCTCCCTCGTCTATTAAATCTTTATCTTTCTGCAGCCAAACGTCTATTGAAATGACAGAATGTTGTTTGAATAGAGTCTCTCTCAGTCTGAAGTGCTTCCTGTCCTGCAGTCTCTCACAATAATAGCCTTTCGGCCCGTGTGTGTTTTTTCTCCCAGAATGCCGCAGGTAGAATAATTGGCTTCTGAATTGATTTGCGCTCGTCTTCAGTCGACACTTGTTGTCATGGTTTTTCTGCGGGTGGCATTTGAAAAGCTTCATGCAGAAGAACGCAAAGAATCACAGTTGCATTCTGTTGTCAGTCACCGTGGAGACGGCTGTCTGCGTCTGTCACAGCTCGCTGTAATTTAAAGGGTCATATGTCGCTAATACGTGTTTTTCTCTGTATTTGGTGCGTTATAAGTTGCATGTATTAAACACGTAAAATTGCACAAATGAAAGTATCTGAACAAAAGATGCGTTCTATCTAAAAGCGA
Source organism: Barbatula barbatula (assembly GCF_947034865.1). NCBI lineage: Eukaryota > Metazoa > Chordata > Actinopteri > Cypriniformes > Nemacheilidae > Barbatula > Barbatula barbatula. The sequence continues at coordinate 306,570 of NC_136785.1, read as the reverse complement.
ATGCTCACCCAGACCTGCCTGAAACGCCTCGTGTAGCCACACCCACACAAATCTACATCAGCTTGTGGTATGATTTGATGAAGACCGCCCAATGTAAACACAAGTAATGTGGGCGTATCTATCAGAACAATTGAAGAGGAGGAGCAAAAGGAGATACAAACATGCACCGTATGTGGAAAAAGACAGCGTTTTAACCTAAAATCTTGTAAACACATTGAATTACATCCAAAACAAACCATAATATTGTTTATAGCCCTGTCATATGATATGATCCCTTTAACTGCGCAGGTCTGCGGTGTTGGTTGTTGTGAATGAGACTGCGTTCATTGATTGAATGATGTTA
>NC_136785.1:298727-301227 GCF_947034865.1 Barbatula barbatula | reverse complement strand
ATTTATTCAGCCACCAATTGTGCAAGTTCTCCCACTTAAAAATATGAGAGAGGCCTGTAATTTACATCATAGGTTCAACTATGAGAGACAGAAGGAGAAAAGAAATCCAGAAAATCACATTTTCTGATTTTTAGAGAATTTATTTGCAAATTATGGTGGAAATAAATATTTGGTTACGTACAAAAAAGCAAGATTTCTGTCTCTCACAGACCTGCACTTCCTCTTTAAGAGGCTCCTCTGTCCTCCACTGGTTACCTGTATTAATGGCACCTGTTTGAACTGGTTATCAGTATAAAAGACACCTGTCCAGAACCTCAAACAGTCAGACTCCAAACTCCACTATGGTCAAGACCAAAGAGCTGTCAAAGGACACCAGAAACACAATTGTAGACCTGCACCAGGCTGGGAAGACTGATTCTGCAATAGGTAAGCAGCTTGGTGTGAAGAAATCAACTGTGGGAGCAATTAAGATCTCATCCCGTGGGGTCAAAATGATCACAAGAACGATGAGCAAAAATCCCAGAAGCACACGGGGGGACCTAGTGAATGACCTGCAGATAGCTGGGACCAAAGTAACAAAGGGTATCATCAGAAACACACTACGTCGCCAGGGACTCAAGTCCTGCAGTGCCAGACGTGTCTTCCTGCTTAAGCCAGTACATGTCTGGGCCCATCTGAAGTTTGCTAGAGAGCATTTGGATGATCCAGACGAGGATTGGGAGAATGTCAGAGGAAACCATGTACTGTGTTTACCTCTTTTTGTGTTTTTCTTATTTTCCGCTGTAAAGCTGCTTTGGAACAATGCAAATTGGGAATTTAAAAAAAGATATAAAATTCTGAGTTGCATCGAAAGAACACCATTCCTACTGTGAAGCATGGGGGTGGAAACATCATGCTTTGGGGCTGTTTTTCTGCAAAGGGACCAGGACGACGGAAAGGAAAGAATGAATGGGGCCATGTATCGTGAGATTTTGAGTAAAAACCTCCTTCCATCAGCAAGGGCATTGAAGATGAAACGTGGCTGGGTCTTTCAGCATGACATGATCTGCTTGGGCAACGAAGGAGTGACTTCGTAAGAAGCATTTCAAGGTCCTGGAGTGGCCTAGCCAGTCTCCAGATCTCAATCCCGTTGAAAATCTGTGTTGCCCAGCGACAGCCCCAAAACATCACTGCTCTAGAGGAGATCTGCATGGAGCAATGGACCAAACTACCAGCAACAGTGTGTATAAACTTGTGGAGACTTACAGAAAACGTTTGACCTCTGTCATTGCCAACAAAGGGCTTTTTGACTTTTGTTATTGACCAAATAATAATTTTCCACCATAATTTGCAAATAAATTCTTTAAAAAACAGACAATGTAATTTCCTGGATTTCTTTTCTCATTCTGTCTCTCATAGTTGAAGTGAACCTATGATGACAATTACAGGCCTCTATCATCTTTTAAGTGGGAGAACTTGCACAATTGGTGGCAACTTTCATAATAGACAAAAAGACAAAAACAAACAAGTAAAACCGTCTCCTTACACCGATGCACAACTTCTGGTGACACTGAGACAAGTATGGTGTAATAATGATGATTCATAAGTTGAGCTGTCAGGTGTGAGTTCATAGGAAACCAGCAGCTTCAGACAGAGATGATGCTGCTAGAACCCAAACCAGTGATGTGAGTTTAGACGCTGTCCTGTATTAGAATGCATAATGTGTTATTTTCTATTGACCCATACATTCGATTTAGACTCACACTGGATGTAAGTGTGTAATTCTGTGTGTATGATATGTGTTGTGGGTTTGTATAATCCTGCTGTAGGTTTGTTAAAGAGCACATCATCTCATTTACTGGTGTGAAGAAGCATTCAACATCTCAATTATTCTCCTCTAATATCATCAATGATTTCCAAAAACCCCACAGCGCCTGTGAACTCTGCCAAGACTGCTGGAGTGCCTCTGTTGCCGTGCCAACAACATTCTGATGGAGAGAGCAGGAGATTTCCTTCTGTTGCCCACTGTGATGATGTCACACACACGGGTCATACTCAGAACGGTGTACTTTTGCTGCACTTCCTGTTCCAGTTTATTTCACATATACACACTTTCATTCACCTGACCCAAACTTCACTTTCGGTATGTGTTTGTCTGAATACTTCTTATTATAATATATACCTATAATGCTTATAATAAAACTATATTTAATTGATATCAATATTTTTTTTATAATAATTTGATAAAATAAACAATTTGTTGGATGGGTCGTTTAAGTTTCGCCAAGTAACAGTTCTTCTACTGGTAACCCAAACTAACACTGAATAGAAATACTTTTATCTATAACTTTAATGTCTTTTACTTGTTATTTTTGCTTGTTTTCTGAAATTATCTGCAGGGACTCTATTCTTTACGGATGTTAGTTTGGGCTACAAAAGTGCCCATGTGCAGTTATTTCATAACCAATAGAAGTAAATTGCTTTTTGACGTTCTGTTTGTTGTGTTAATACCAAAGCAGAA
>NC_136785.1:240375-298527 GCF_947034865.1 Barbatula barbatula | reverse complement strand
ATGTTGTGTGTGTGTGATGTGAGGAGATGTTGTGTGTGTGATGTGTGGAGATGTTGTGTGTGTGATGTGTGGAGATGTTGTGTGTGTGTGATGTGTGGAGATGTTGTGTGTGTGATGTGTGGAGATGTTGTGTGTGTGTGATGTGAGGAGATGTTGTGTGTGTGTGATGTGTGGAGATGTTGTGTGTGTGATGTGTGGAGATGTTGTGTGTGTGATGTGAGGAGATGTTGTGTGTGTGTGATGTGAGGAGATGTTGTCCTCTAACACTGAGACTGCTGGGAATAATGCTGACATCAACCTCCTGCAGTGCATTCTGGGACTTCCCCATTCTGCTGATACACGGATCTTTTTAGGCAGATTGCTCTGATGGATCACAAACCTTTCTCTCAGTTAAAGATGTTGGTAACACTTGACATTAAGGTGTCCTTTATAAAGCGTTTATAAATGTGTTCATTAATGATTAATAAGATATTTACAAATGCATTATGATGCAGTTATAACCGCATGACTAAACCGCATGATTCTAATGAAATACCTGCCAAATAGTGAGCCATGTTTGACTCAAATGTTATAAATGCTTAATACATGTATTTATTCATTATTTATTTGAACGGAAAGCAGATTGATTATTATCTTGATGTTGTTTGTAATATAGTCTGTCAGTCTGGACACTGAAGGGTGTTGTGTTGGTTTTCTTACACCTGCTCATTATTTGCCAGGTATTTCATTAAAATCCCCCTTTTTATTCATGCGGTTATAACTGCTTTATAATGCATTTGTAAATGACTTATTAATCAATAATGAACACATTTATAAATGCTTCATAAAGGGTACCAAGATGTTTCTAGTGCTCGTCTGCTCACTGATGTTTCTCTCTCTTAAATCTGTGTCTGTAAATTAATTCACCGGACGTTCATGAGAGCATCAGTGTCATTGAGAAATAAACATGTTGTTGTGAAACACACGGCGCTCTGATCAGTTTTGTCCGTTGTGTCAGTAAAGTGGTGTTGACACGTGATGCGTGATGTTGAGTTGATGTGTAGCGAGTCAGTGGATGTGTTGGAGTGTTCAGTGCGCTTCCTTTCTTCTTCAGCAGGATTGCAGAGATCTGAACAGAATGAACTGCAATCATAAATCCATTCATGTGCTGAACGAACACTATTGATGATGTCTGAAACAGCCCGACTGATGGTTTATCTGAGAATACGCCGCGTGATGGACATGACACTGAAACACATTACAGCCGGTTTGCTGACGGTGTTCACATAAACCTCTGCAGTATGTGATTGTACAGTCATCATTTATAAGATTTCTGCAGCAGAAACTCACATCTCTCTCTCTCTCTCGGTCTTGATCACCTGAGTTGTCTGATGTGAGTCACCTTGCAAATATATGAATAGTAAATGCAGGAGAAGTAATCTGCTGCCTGACGGCTACACGACTGCATTTGCATAGCTGCCATCAGCTCGTACTGAAGCGCTGCAGCTCGCTTCTGCCACCAGAATCCGCAATGACGTGAATATATTTCTCACATGCCAGCCGTTGTTTTTCTCTTTTCTCTGTGTGGCTACAGTCTGGCTTTGAATGTTACGAGTTAAATAAAAACATACGATCATAAATAAAACATACATTTATGTTAAACCTTCTCAATGGAGGTGAAGACGAATTTGAAAACTTTCATTAAAACGTTCTGCAAGATGATTCTGCAAGTTTATTTATGTACATGTGTGTTTGCAAAGACACTGGGATTCAGTGTGACTCTGGATTCATCTGCGCTCTCATTCACACTCGTAAAGGAGATTCTGATTATCTTCACCTTTTCCTCACAGGTAAAGGATGTACAGTTATGTTTACTGTTTGAATTACAGGTAACACTTTATTAAGTGTTCATTCATAATGAAATCATAATAATTAATTGAAAATCTATTAATGAGTCAGTTGTGTATGAAGAAGAAAATAGATTTAACTGATGGGCTTTAAACTCATGTTCATCGTACAGAAGCTGTGTGTGGATTTATTCTTTATTAGTTACACGTCAATCTGCTGAAGCATCTCATCCTCATTCTCACTGTCTCACTCGTCTGATTGGTCGTGTTGAGATGGAAAATCTTGCTTATGTGGAGGTGATTATCAGACTAATCATGTCTGATTATGAACATTTAGTCATTTAGCAGACACTTCTATCAAAACAATGGTAAAGACAGAGGTTTGCTTTCAATGATGCAGATATCTGTGAGAACACAAAGTGATGATAAAGGATCTGAAAAATAGACCTGCAGAAATATTTCAGTTTTATTCGATTTACATCTAAAACGACGCGTATGTGACCCTGATTCACAAAATCAGATTTATGTAGCACGAGATTATTTGGGTACAAAACACTGTATGAAAATGGCTAGAAACACGCCAACAAACATCGCTCGCTGCTTCCCGCTCAAGGTTGGTATCTATGTAAAGCTTAGAATTTCAGCTTTCATGTTCGTCTATTCTTCACAACGTCATTATATATATATATAGCGTTATTAAAACAAACCCGCAGCGTAGCGGCCTGCTACAGCACCTCTGATGAAGGGGAACTTTAAAGGTGATTTTCTCCATATTTAGATTTTTTTGCACCCTCAGATTCCAGAGTATTATATAGTTTTATCTCAACCAAATATTGTCCAATCCTAACAAGCTTTATTTATTCAGCTTTCAGATGATAAATCTAAATTTCACTAAATTGACCCTTAAGACTGGTTTTGTCATCTAGGGTCACACATTGTGTGTGTATGTATGAAACCTCTGAAGGTCACTGAACATGTTTTTATAGTTATTTAGTTTGTCACGTGTATCACAGTCAAACATACATGAGACATCAGACAACAGAACAGCTGTGTGTCGAAAGATGTTATGAAACCGACTCTCGCGTCACCTGAAAAGAATTTCTTTATGAAAGAATTTCATATGAAGAGTCTGTTTAGATGATTGTGTTTATTTATTATTTGAGAACAAATGGACCTTTTGAGAAATATGATTGAAAAAGAAAGTATAAAATCTTAGTTAAGTGTTTGGTCAATAAGCGGCTCATCATTACATTTCTGAATGTGATTTGATCTTTTGTGATGTTAACGGCAGAAGCAAAGAGGACACACGTGAGGCTTATATGTGATTTTAAAGTCATGTGCACGGCTGAGGTGATAAGAGATATTTTCATTCATATTGAACACACATTTCTCTTCCACTTTCTGTCAGAATACATCACAACGCCTGGAGGAAAAACTCATCGTTTTCAATGAAAAGATTTTAAATTGCATTCAAATGACACAGCAGGAGCCTCTTGTTGTTGCTCTTGTAATTTGGTTTTGATTTGTGTTTCACAGATTGTCAAAGCGCAAAGACGTCTGCCGTCGTGAAAAGACCAAAACAGCCTGAAAACACGTGTCTGATCTGTCTCTTCATTCCTCATCAGAAATCATTTTACAGGTGACATTAGGATAAAACAACAAAATGTGTTTGTCTTCTCATCTGGTCACCTGTAACTCAACGCAACTCAAATCTGACTGATTCAGATTCCTTTCAGATTGATTCTGACCCATGATGTTTATTTCTGTCGTAATCATCCCTGTGCATGTACTGGATCCAGAAACAAAACTCTGAAAGTTAAAGTAGTTTACCAGTAGTTCAGGTGAAATGTTCATTTTGTCTATATGAATGTAAATTCATCTGGTCAGCTGTGGCCTAATGGTTAGAGCGTTGGGCTTGTGATCAGCTGGTTCTAATCTCAGTGTCAGCAGGTCATGACTGAAGGGCCCTTGAGCAAGACACCTTACCCCTGATTGATCTGCAGTAATGTGACACTGTAAAAAACTACTTGTAAGTCGCTTTGGATAAAAGCGTCTGCCAAATGAGTAAATGTAAATGTAAAATGTAAATTGTGTTGTATATATGGATCTTACAGAAGTTTCTTCAGGTTTTCTTTTCTTTTAAGCATCAGAATCTTGGACAGTTTTAAGTGTATTTATCTGACAGTATTTAACATGTGATGATGCAGTTTGTCAGCTGCATTTAGAACTAAATTAAAGTGCCAATGAGAAGTCTTTGAAGAACCATGTTTCCCACTGAAACCTTTTCTTAGTTTCTTGCAGTGTGAAGAACCTTTTGTACAGTGAGACGGTTCTGTGGATGAAACCATAAACAAAGCGCTTTACTGTTGCAGCTGATGGTCGTGGCAAACAGAATCTTCTCTGATCATCACCTGTGAGACTTTCTTCCTCTGTGACACACAAACTTCACAATCCTCAGACAGAACACGTGACTCTTGTCAGATGATGTTTTTCATCTTAATGTTTGATGTAAACTCAAGGACGTGTCATTAAGAATTCTGTCATTACAGTTCATGAATCCTGTAAACTGATTCTCTGTGTCACGTGACCTGTGACGGAAGGCGTGTGAATATTTTTGGATGGAGTGTTTTTTCTTCTTGAAACCCGGTACCACCCGAGACCCGCAGACCCCAGCGCAGCGGGTCCATCTGAGCGTTTGACGTCTGTTTGTCTGTTTTTAGCTGCTCTGGAGGAGAACCTGGCAGCGTGCGGCCGGAGCCGGTGGGTTTTCCTGCTGCAGTCTGTCCTGGCCCTCCCAAATTAATCAGATTTACAGTGCCGGCCATATGTCCAGACAGCATGCACCACGCTCTGGGTGGGAGGAACCTGCCCGTCCTGATCCCGGATCAGCTTCACAAACTCAAAGCTCATCGTGGACAGAAGAAATCATCTGAGATCAGCAGAAAACATCAGGACGCCTTCTTGTTTAATCCAAAACATTATGGACCGGCTATTGAGATTCTTCAATGAGTTTGTGATCAGAAGGTTGCCGGTTCTAATCTCAGTGCCAGCAGGTCATGACAGAAGTGCCTTATGATGTAAATGTAATGTAAATGTATTTCATGCGTAAGACACAGAGGTGAGAGAGTCACATGTCATCGTGATCTGTGGAATTCTGTATATCTACTGATCTGAGATTATCTGTATGGTCACATTTCTGTGTCAATGACAAACATTTCATTTCTCAGACATTTAAAGTCTCCGTACATTTGTTCTACATTTTCTTCTTGTTGAACATTCTACATGTTTTAATATATTTCTTGTTCTTCTTTGAGGTTGTGAACATCATGAAATCAGTTTGTTCACAGTTATTTGATCAGTGCGTGTTTGTTGAGGTGTGAAAGTTTAACTGGACATCTGATGCTTTTAATGAGGTGCATCTGTGACCCTTGAAGCAGAATACTGCGGTAACTCATCGTCTCTGTAAGGTTACTGTCTATTACTCGTGTCTCTGTGTCCAAAAATGAACCTGAAACGGTTTAAAGCTCAGCTGAGAGAAACAAACATGGCTTTTCTCTCAAGGATCATCCTAAATGAAAATGTGTCTGTCGTTCTCTCTAAACAGCATCATGACCTACACATCTGCTGCTCACAACACCAGTCAAACCTTCAGTTTAATGAATGGACAAATGATCAAACATTTACCTCAAAATCATGAGGGAATTATTCCTTTGGATGAATTAATCTGCAATGTGATGTATTTTGTAATGAAGCCAGAGATTCAATATGAACAGTTAATTTTTCTCATGAGTGAAATTGTGAAAGTGTCTTTGTGACATGGAAAAGTCATTTTAAATGAAGATTAAGAAGACCAACATAAGACCACATTCCATTTTGATTTCATGTGGAATTTAAGTGTCCTCTGGCTTTATACTGGAGGACTTAAAGCTCTTCAGAGAGACCTACTGCAACATACACACGACATTGATTTAATAATAACATAATCATTGGTCGTGTGTTATGTTTAACATTCTCAAAACAACAGCTCTGATGGGGGTTCTTGGCAAGAAACACAGTTCCAGTCATTTTCACACAAGTGATTTATGACTCTGGTGTTTTGTGTCATTCAGACTCATTGAGTTCTGATTTATGAATAGGTGGTTAAGAGCGGTTAAAACCCCTTATTAACCAGCGTGTCAAGTGCTCATGAAACAAGACCTGCAGAATAAATACACAAGTGTGCAGAAATACTGCGGCAAGCCATCAGACAATCGTCAGTTTTAACAGAGAATCTGCATCAATTACATCTCTCTGTCTCTCTGTGTCTGAGACACTCAAGTTCAAACGTAAACCTCAAGAGTGTCTTGCAGGAGTCTTTATTCTGTGTGTGCGTGTGTCCTTGTCAAAAGCCTTCGTCCATTCTGCTGCACTGATGATGTCATCATGAAGGCTTTCTTTGGTCTACTGGTGGAAATGACAGTCTGATACCTAAAAATACTGTCATGTTTTAACTCATAAGAAACGTGAGAGCAAAACACAGAAATGATTAAATTCATGGCATCACGTGATAGTCTTTTTTTATTTAGTGAAATATTTAATTGAGTTGAGATGTTAACCAGTGAAGAACTGAATTTGATATGTGCTAAAACATAGGAAGAATAAATAACTGTTCCATTATCTATCTATCTATCTATCTATCTATCTATCTATCTATCTATCTATCTATCTATCTATCTATCTATCTATCTATCTATCTATCTATCTATCTATCTATCTATCTATCTATCTATCTATCTATCTATCTATCTACTACATGAGCGCGCTCCATAAGGAAGCGCGTTTATATGGCTGATGATGATGATGATGATGATGATGATATGACATGTCATATGTGCGTCCATGTTGCAGATGTCCATCATCAGTGTTGGAGACATGAGAGGCGCTCTGGACCTCGCTGTCGTCTCACAGTCTCATCGCAAACTCTTGTGCACCCTCTGGTGCTTGATAGACTCCAAAACTTCTTTGTGTTGCCTGCTTAGCAGATTGTCTTCCTTGTCTGTGAGGCTGCTCATTATTCAGAGACACCCGGAGCTCAGGTCATCTGCAGCTGCTGCGCTCAGGAACAAGAAGAAGAAGATGGCGATCGTCCTGCTGCTGTAGACCGCGAACAACTTCACGGAAGATCTCGATCCAGGATCCAGCCGTGAGTATTCGCTCTTAACGATCCACAATAACGCGCCCGACGCTTTGGAGAGGCGCTCTTTGGGAATGACCTGGAAAAGCGCGTTTGCTTCTTCTTTGAGCTCGCGCTGACCCGACAGGATCGGACATGCTATCGAACCGAACCGAAGCGACGCTCCCCGTCTGACACCTTCGCTCGCGTCGCTGGAGCTTCAGAGCGGCCGACAGCGTTTCGTCCGGGTAGAACGTCGGGAATCGTGCTCCGGTGATTCGGTCCGGAGTGAAACGCGGCCGGTGCGACGGGAGATTTTCACGGCGCTGGAAGCCATTGCGCGGATCTGCAGCTCCGCGTCCATTTAGAGGCGCGACGCGACGCGCTCACTACGTGCTGTGACGTTACAATATTACAATGTGGCGGCGTGAAAATAATGTTACAGTGTAGCGGCGGCGCGCGTTTGTTGTCGCGGCTTCACAATGACACGCAGGGAAAATGGAGTCTCAATGGAGAACAAAGGTTGAGTTTCTCCACCGCCTGGACATGGAGCTTCTGTGAGACGCGTTTTATTCTCGCGGAAGTTTGTCTGCATTATGTCTGATGTCGTGCTTGAAGGGTCACGATGAGTTCACAATGGTAAAGCTGTCTAATGTTCTGCCGTGACCTTCACGAGATGTTTTTCAAGCCTTTCTGCGCTGAAACGACAGGAACTTTCATTCGAGCGCGTTTGGAGATGCGTTAGTTGTGAATAAGCTCGTGCATGCGCGCGTCGAAGGCTTTTGAACTTGTGAATCAGTTAAAACTGAACTTTACACGTCATGTTGTCCTCGTGCACCTGTGTGTTGTGATGTCTTCTGCTCAGAACTGAAAGTGAAGCTTTGATGTCATCTCGTGTGTGTTCTTGTTATGTCTTAGCACTGAGCTTCAGTGAGGAATATTCTTCTAATGTCAGGAAACCGTGAGGCGGTTTGTTTCTCCAAAGCACTGAGATCTCTCTCTCTCTCTGTGTGTGTGTGTGTTTCTGCAATCACTCTGGCCACTGTGAAATCCTGCTGACAAAGACAGTGCTACACACACACACACACACACACACAGTCTCAATGCGACAGACGCAGGCCAGAGGAACTCAAAATGGTGGCACGTCTCCCATGTCAAGGCAAACAGGTTCTTTCACATGAAGCTTATGAGCTGTTTGTTCAGGTTTGAACACATCTGCGCAGCTTCTTTGTGGCTTAATGGAGCTCTGATCACTCGAATTGAGATGTTGGATCGTTTCTCGGCCTACAGAACAGAAAGGAATCTATAGATTTTAGCTCTGGATTATGGATTTTGTAAGGCCCTGTTTGTGTCTTTGATGGTTTAGTTTGTCAGGTTCTTCTGAAGCTCATGTTCTCATATCCTCTGCGCCTGGTTTCTGTTCCTCCTCTATAGTGTGGGAATGGTTTTGTGGGATATTTTTGGTGACATGTTGCAGTTCCACAGTAATGACTTTGATGTGGTGGAGCGTCTGACCTGAAAAGCTGAAAGCTGTCTTATGCAACTGTTGAGCACTCGGTTCAAGCTCACCGGTGACCCACTTTTCATGAAGGTCCGGTGTGAAGCGTGTTCATCTCAAAGCTTGACTTGCCGTTCACACCACAACATTTGCTTTCTGTCTAAAGTCAAAATAAACATGAAATGTAGAGAACATTTTAGCCCAGTAAATAATAATATTGTTGTGTGTGGTGTTGTGTAGTCTTTTTGGCGGTTGATCAGTGAATGATACCGAAGGTCTCAGTGGTAGTGAGTGTGGTTTATGACTTTAATTCTTTGTCATGTGGAACACAAAGGCATCACTTTAAAGAGAATAACCACTGGGGTAAGAAATAAATGATACAACACAACAGAGAAATGTCAGAGATACTTCATGAAATACTTGTGTGTGTGTGTGTGTTTAATTGTATTTTGATGTCCTTATTGTAATGTTTTTGGCTCTGTGTGTCGTTCGTTCTGATCGTCAGATTTATTTCCGTCGGGATGAAGTCTCTGAAAGCAGTTGTGTATGTAGACCCCTCACTAGGTGTTGGTCTGTAGTGAGTGTGTTCCTGTGTTCTGTTGTTTGTGTTTCATGACGTGCACATGTTCATTGTTATGATGCTATTTTGGATTTCGTCCATTTAAATTCTAAATGATTATGTGTACATTATTTAATTTAAATGTAATGTATTGATATTATTTATTGTAACTGGACGAGAGGATGCTGTTGCTGGTTACTAAAACCTCCATCATGCAGAATAAATCTTCAGATGTTCTGCAGGTCGAGCAGGTGAATGTTTGTGTTGAAGGAGACGTAGTGATGTGAAGATTTTATTTGAAGTTATGCCCTAATCTGATGGGTGTTTTTGTCACGTCTTTTATGCTCATTATCGATAAAACAGCCCAGAAAAAAACCATTGTATTATATACAGTGGGGCAAAAAAATATATACTTATTTTCCACCATAATTTGCAAATAAATTCTTTACAAATCAGACAATGTGATTTTTCTGGATTTTGTTTTCTCATTCTGTCACTCATAGTTAAACCTATGATGTAAACTACAGGCCTCTCTCATCTTTTTAAGTGGGAGAACTTGCACATTAAATACTTTTATGCCCCACTGTAGCTCAGATGTTGTTAAATTTTATCCGCATATCAGCATTGTCTGGGGTTTTATGACATGGATCTATACATATTCATTGTTCACATAGTGTTTCGGCTCAGATGATTTGTCAAATTGTGGTTAGCTCCTTCACACTTGATGTGCGCTTCTGATCCGTGTGTTATTTTAGGTTTGAGAAGGGTGAAGAGCAGACTGCCAGAGTATCTCTGAAGCTTCACATCACAGATGATTTTCATTCTTCATGTGTTGTGTCTGGGCTTCCATTTTGATGTTGAGGAATCTGGTCTATAAAATGGATGTTTGAGTGCCGTGAGGCCTCAGAAAGATTCAGAAGTTCAGAGTTTGTTCTTCACGCAGCCTGAGAGAAAGAAACGCAACACACAAAAGCCAATTGAAATGCTTCAGTGGGCACTTTCATGACATGATGCATTGGGCACACACACCTCTGAGCTACTTTTGAAGCAGTTATGTACAGAAGTCATACGTTATATAATCTTCAAATGGACATTAAAAGCCGCTCTTCTGCTTTATATGATTTCATGTCAGAAGTTAGTGAATGGTGATGAATGTTTTTGCACAGCACATGGATCAATCGATTGGCATTTCTTTCAAGTTCATGACCAGAAAAATACATTTAATAATAATGATGATCATAAAACATGAGTAGAACAGTTATAAAGGTCAGCCAGTGTAGTTCATCATTGTGTACAAGCACTTATGTTATTTATTTGAGCTTTATAGATGTCCGATCGCTTTCTATGTGGCTTTTATCTCAAGATCTTCCTTGTGATTTATGTATTCTGTCAGTAAACGTTGATTGATCTTAACCTGTATCAAACACAGGTATACACTCTTAAAAATGAATGTTCTTGAAATGTTTCATAAGAACCTTTAACATCCACAGAACCTTTCTATTGTTTCTTTATGTGGAAAAAGCTTCTATCTACAGACAATAAAAAATACATATGATTCTTTTAAGGCTGTTTGACTGTACGGTTTTTGGGGAACCAAACATTCTTCTATGTCATCGCTGCAAAAAGTGCTTTTATAGCAGGTTTATTTTTAAGAGCGTTCAACTTTTCCAGGAATGTGTCATCGTGCAGACGTTCTGTCATATGTGTGTGTGCAGGAGGTTTTAATGGATTCAGATCAGAACTTGCCTATTTTATTTCATCAGTCGAGATTCTTAGTCCTCTTCAGCAGTTCATTTGAAATGATTCTGCAGATGAACATAAAGTCTCACTGCACGACGGTCAGACCCGATCCAGTGTCCACAGACAGAGATGTGTTTTGAGTTTCTGTCGCTCCGTAGGTCCTGAAAGCTCTGCACATGTGTATGGAAACATTCAGTTCTGTTCTTATAGAGGCCAAGCGCCGAGGCAAGACAAGGCATCCATTGAGAGGGAACAGCGGTGGTCTTGTCGCTCGGATCCGCTCGCTTCTGTCCCGCTCAACTGGAAGGTGCTCGTGTCAAAGTCTGATTAAATATTGAAGCGGTTGGAAGGAAGGAAGATCTCGCTGGTGTGAGTTAATATATTAATGGATCTCTCGTCTTTCTAACTTGTAAATGAAAGAAGGCACATTGGGCCGGTCACAGTGTACCGTCATGATTTTGTCACGTCTGCGTGCCAACTGTTTAATTCCATCGTATTTTTGTAAACATGTTGATGGTTTAAGCATGTTGGCAGCGTGTTGCGTGTAGTTTTCCGTCATGTGTTCGGTCTGCAGGTTTTCGGTCTAGACGTTGAACTTATTTAAGCAGTTTTTCCAGAGCGCTGCTGTGTAACTCCAGTCTGACGCCGTGAGATGTTCTGCATTGTTTGGCCGTGATCCACAGACAGATCTCTTCATAAGAATAACTCGCAGTCATGTTCTGTATGTTGTGTTTATAACGGTGAGCTGAAGAGGAAGTGTTGAAGACTCGCTGCATAACCAGAATGACTTGAATGTCACCATTGTAACTGGTTCATCTGGTAGACTGGAGGTTATAAATACAAACAGACGATGTTATTCTCAGTCTTTCTGTTCGCTCAGGTGAATTGTTTGAGTTTTACAGATCTGATGTCTTTATGTTGGACTAGTGTGTGTTTTCTTCAGACCCTGCAGCTGCAGTCCAGACTCTCCAGTTGTGATGTTGGAAATTTAAAGAGACTGTTCATCCAAAATTCACGTAAATTCTGTCATCATTTATTCTGGATGTGAGTCTTTCTTCAGTGGAACATAAACAAAGATATTTTGAGAAATGTCTTGATGTTTTTGTTTATACAATGGAAGTCAACGGGGTCAACGTTCTTCAAAATATCTTCTGTTGGGTTCTGAAGAAGAAGAAAGAAACGTATACACCAGGTTTGACATGACATGAGGATGAATAAATGATGAGAGAATTTGGTGAACTTTGGTGTAGTTTCTGGGATCAGATGTCATCTGAAGGATCTCTGGCAATCGTATGATGTCGAAACCGTTTTATACACAGAATGTCTTCACTCAAGTTTGATCTTTTTACACCAGTGAGTGAAATCAGTAGAATGGACGTCACATATTTTTCTTGTGGGTGTGAAAGTTTTAAAATGACACAAACCGTAAGGGTGACTAAAATAGTACATCAGTTAACATACACATGAGAGAGAATCTAAATTGGTCTGATAGTCTTCAGCGCTCCTGATGTTACCAGACATTGACCTCTGAGACTCGACCTCTGCCTGTGTGTGTGTGGGTTACCCATAATGCTTTGCTGGAGGTCACAGCACTGTGTGTGTGTGTGTGTGAGATATAGAAGAAGTATGAGGGCATGAATGTTTGTACATTTGACCTGAAACACCTTGTGTATTTTGTTTGTTTGGGTCTTCATTGAAGCTGTTATTTTGTGAAAGGTTTAAATCTCTCGCTGAAGTGAGTTCATGTCCATCAAAGGTTTTTTTCTGAGCTGATAACTGAAACATGATGTTAAATATCAGTATTCACTTTGATTCTCTTTGTGTTGAGTCGCTGTCTGTGTGAATCATTCAGTCACTGTATGATATTTACTTTTAGTGTGGCTTTTTAAAAGAGCTCCCTGTTTAGACAGCGAGATGCTCGCTAGCTTTTTAAACACAGTTCTTGTGAAGAAGATCTTTGGTATTATTTAGAAGTTTGGGTTTTTTAAGTTCAGGAGAGCTGAGGGAGGCATGATATTAGTCATGAAGTGTTATTTCACTTATTGAGCAGTAACTGTACTAATGTCAGTACAGAGACCAGCAGTCTGTTCTTACTTCACCATCTATGTTGTAAAAAAAGACTATTTTAATATGAAAGTGCGTGATCCGTGATGAACGAGTTAGAAACATGATTTTGTCCAGCGTTATTTTTTTTGTTTGCTTTAAGTAACATTTACTTTATATTTGAACAAAAACTAAATGTATGTATAAGTAGAATTTACTTTATTCTGGTTAATAAGTTGAACTTGAATTATAGAAGCAAATTTTACTTAAAAAAATGTCGTGCAAATTGTTACGAGGATTTTATTTAGTCAATTCTTTGAGTTATTTTTTCCACGTGTGAAAGAGCATCAGAATTGGAACTGAAGATATCTTGAGGGAAAACTCTTGAATGATTTCCCAGCGTCCTGCGTCTTTAAATCTCTCTCTCTCTTACATTAAACTCTTACTGGACCATCAAGAGTGAACATTCATGCACTTTTCACTTCAATTCACAGAGTTTTGTTGTAGTGTGCAGTTTTACACTGAGGTCGTGTGTGTGAACATTAGTATTTTTTTGTGTTTTCTGTTGTTGTGTGTAAACTACAGTGATGTCAGCTTTCCAAGAGCTTCATAGTCGTGACTGAGCCCTACAGTTAACAGATGTCTGTATGAAAGAAACAAGTCTTTCTCAATAATGTAGAAGTCAGATTAGAGTCTATTCTCATTATCATCATGTCTGTTCAGATGAGCGGAGTTGATTTTGTTGATCATGGATTTGTGCAAGTCGTGTTTGAAGTTATTTTGTGATTGTAAATAAGTTTAGCGTTGAAATTGTGGAGCACTGAAATCCAGAAGCCTTCAGATGAAGGTTTGCTCCGAGGCTTCTGTCTCAGACCAACTTTGGAATGGATTTCATTTGAGTATCATCTTTGTCTCCTGTAATAGAGAATGGGAACGTGATGTTTGCAATGCAATGCATTCTGGGACTTTTGGACATTGCAGTAGAGAGATATGGAGGAAGTAGAAACGTTTAAACGTTTATTATTATACCGTTTAAAACGCCTTCTGTGTCATGAACTGCCATATCTGCTCTCATGACCGGTGTGGAAAACGGATCTGAAATTAAATGAATTTTCCGCTTTGCGCTTCCCAGAATGCAATGCACAATGACATAGATTCCCAAACTCTTGAGTTGATGTTCGTGTATAAAGTGATGAATGTGTAGTAGAGCTCCGATCAAGAAAAACATTCATACAGGTTTGAGATGTTTTTTAAGTGAACTGTTCCCTTAAATTCAGATATCTGATGTTTCATTGCAGTCTGTTGTATGTTGTCAGATGTTAAAATCTCTTCCAGATCTCTAGAGGAGATGCCTCGTGTGAGATTACTGTGCTCTTTTGCCCCGAGAAACGTGGGAGATGTTGATGAGATGAGATTTGTTCTTCATGTGAGCGGAGAAGAGCTGGTGTGCAGGTCAGACGTCTCTTTTCTTGTCAAACGGCCTTTGGGTTTTGTGTAGCTGCCGGTGTTTTCTTGAGGAGCACAAAATGGAGGATGACCGGCGTGTCAGCGGTTGCCTTGACGCTGCAGCGGCTCGTGTGGCGCGTGAAATGGAGTCGTGCTGATTCAGGAGATCATTCAGTCAGGAGCAGCAGAGCACCACATCTGAAGATCACTCGCAGGAATACACATTTCACCCTATCAGAAGAACAACATGAACACACCATGACACAGATCGTGATGTACGGTTGGCTTGTGTTTTTTCCGAGGAGGCTTGAGACCTTGATGGTGTTTGAGCGGTGCGAGTCTATGGATGATCGTCAACTGTGTTGTGTTGAATAGACATTTCATATGTCAAACGTTGTTTTATTTATCGTGAGATCCTCACAACGATTCTGGTGCGGTTGATGAAACATGTCACTCCAAAACAAATAATTTCTACATTCAGAGTTCTTTTAGGATTAAGGCCGTTTGTGTTTGTTATTAATTTCAATCAATCACACTTTACCGTCAAATCCAAAGTATTACTCCATGTCAGTTTGTGTACTTCAATAGATGATTTAAAGTTGTTAAAAGTGCGCTTTATCAACATCATATGTTTGCTAATGTTCTCAAGATACTCAAACATTTAGGAACGGTGTGTTGTTGATATTGTTGTGTGACTGTGTCAGTTGTTGAGTTGTGATAGTGTATCAGTAACCTGTCTCAGTGAATCATTCATCACTTTATTCTGTTGTGCATTTCTTCATCAGATGAACGCATGAGAGGTTCAGCTCTTTGTCTGGTGTTTGTTTCACGTGTATTACAGGTTTGTTTTTAACCTGTTTAAATGGAAGATGTGTTTGTTTTTTAAGAAGAAGAGTAAAGTGTTAGTGGTGTCTGAAGTGTGTTCTGGATGAGTGTAAGAGAAGCTTCATGTGGATTTGTTAATGGCTGACCTATTTCTCCTGCCATATGTTTCCTGGAAGGGATTTGCTTTGAAACATGAAAGCCAATGATTTGGATTGAGGAAGAAGATTATGAGCACATCTCGCATCCGCTCTAGAGGTCGACTGATTATCGAACTGGCCGATTATCGGCGTCGATATGAAGCATTTTTTCGTTTTTCGAAGGATTTTACTTGCACGCATCAGTTGACGGAATGGACATTTGCACGTTATTTTAAGTCATGTCAATTCACACATACAAACCATGTTTTAAAGCATCAAGTACTTATGTGCTACTACACGCAGCCGCCACTCAAACTGCTCGCAGTCAGATTTAGGCATAAATGTTCAGACACACGTTATAATGCCCATTTTGGCAAGTATACACAGTCGGTTGTCTTCAGATCTGTGTAATAAGTGTTATTCCTTTGTCTTAATGCGCCGCCACATCTTTATTTACTACTGTGGAGAAAGACTTAAATACTCCAGTAATTTTGGTCACAAATAAGACTAATACATTAATCGTAACTGTGATTGGTCTTTATACACCTCTGAAGGAATAGTTTTGTATGTTATATTGCATTTCTATCAATAGATCCTCCTAAAAACCCTGCATTGTTCCTTTAAGTCAAATATGGACTTTTTCTAGTTGACTGAAAGAGACAGTTCACACTAAAACTGTCATCTACCCGAACACACCCTCAGATTGTTCCAAACCTGTATAAATGTCTGTTTTCTGTTGAACACAAAGTTAGATATTTGGCAAGAATGTCAGTAACTAAATCAGATCTCAAATCCAATGGTAGCCTATTTATTTTCCCTACTATGGCAGTAAATGGGGGATGATATCTATTTGGTTAAATAATGATTGAAGCTCCCCGTGTGGTTGACAAGTGCAGCTGTCTGATACTAGTGTCGTAAACTGATGAAACCAGTGAATGCAGAAAGACCGTTGTTTGGAGACCATTTTGCTCTCTTCCGCAGACAGGGGATAGGCGGGGCTGTAAGTACCTACCCGAACACAGAACTTACACAGTGTGATTATAGCCGCCATGAGGCTGCTTGGTCACATTTACATATATTAACATGACTTACAAAGAGTTCAGGGAGCGATAAAGCGATATTTCATACAGGAGCAATTATATAATAGGTGCTAATACAAAGTTACTAGTTTCAACAAAAGCCAGAACAATATCTGTGGAGCTTAGAGAGAGAGGGTTTGTGGTTTTTCTCTCATTTGTCTGTCAACTATACACAGAAGAGATGAGTTTGAAGTAGTTTTTTGAAGGTTGTGAGAGATGTGGTTGACTGGATCGAGTTAGGAAGAATGTTCCACCAGGAAGGAGTTGTGAAGGAAAATTAGCTGGAAAGCGATTTACTGCACTTATGAGAAAAAAACACAAGACACCGTTGGCTTAATGGAGTGTAGGAGGGTGTGAAAGTATGCCGGTGCAGATCCAGTGATAGTCCTGTAGGCAAACATCAGTGACTTGAATCTGATATGGGCTTCAACTGGCAGCCGTGGAGAGAGATGAAAAGGGGTGTCACATGAGCCCTTTTGGGCTGTTTTGGACCAGCTGAAGTGATTTGATAGCCTTTGCAGGAAGACCAGCAAGGAAAGCATTGCAGTAGTCCAACTTTGAGATGACCAGGGCCTGGACAAGGAGTTATGCCGCATGTTCAGTGAGATAGGTTTTGACCTTTCCAATGTTGAATAAGGCATATTGACAGGATCACGTTGTCTTTGCAATGTGTTTTGGAAGGAGTGATTGTGGTATTGCAGAGTTGGATGGTGAGATCGTGTTGCACCGTGGGGTGTGCCGGAAACACAAGTAGTTCAGTCTTGGCAGGGTTCAGCTGGAGGTGATGCTCTTTCATCCAAGCTGAGATGTCTTCTAGGCAGGCTGTAATGCGAGCTGCTACAGTGGTATCGTCTGGGTGAAATGAGATGTAGATCTGGGTGTCGTCAGCATAACAGTGATAGGAGAAGCTGTGTGCTTGTATGATTGGTCCCAAGGATTGTTGTGTAGATTGAGAAAAGCAGCGGTCCAAGCACTGATCCCTGAGGGACCCCAGTGATCATGTGGTGAGCAGTGGAAAGCGAGCCCCTCCGAGACACCTTGAATGATCTGCCAGAGAGGTAGCAGTGCGAGTATTATTTGTCTGTATAAGAGTTGTTCTACCACTGTTCTTAAAAGAACATCTCTAAAACAAAGTCAAAACAACTACAACGTGTTGCTTAAAAGTCTCAATGTGCTTTTTGTGATTTCAGTTTAGAATGTGCCACGTGATTTAAGGATCACTGTCTGTTGCTGGAAGTTTGGTTTTACCTGTGCTTCAGGTATTTCGGGTGAGAACAGAAAGTGTTTGTGATTCACATAAACAGAATATTCTATGTTCTATCTCCTTGCCAGAGATCTGTCTGATCGAGATGATGGTCATAATAAAACATCTCTCACCTCAAACTTCTTCATTTGAGGTCAAAGCACATGATCTGATGCTTTGAGGAACTAGAATCTTCTTCTTTTATAATCGAGAACAGACATTTGAGAAGTAACCTTCATATGAACGACACTGATAAGAAAAACCCATGAACCGTTTTCTCTTTCCTCTCACAATCTAAAGTGTTGGTTTCTTAAAAAACAGGTGAGAAATGACAGATAGTGATGGTCAAGATGTTCACATCATGAAGATGAAGACTGAATGTAATGAATGAAACGTTTGCGGATTGGTCAGGATTGTCGTGGGGTTGTTTTTTTCTGTTGAATGATTCTCTGGTCAACTTGAAATAACTGAAACTATGCTTCAGTACAGGAAGTGTACTTTGGGAAACTGTTTGCTGTCTTACTGTCGTGTGATATTTATCACGCAGATCATGATATGTCCAGTGATGCCAGGGCTTGTTCTTTTCTTCTCTGGCTGTATTCTTTTGTTTGTGTGTATTAATGAACACGCTGGCTGAAGATTCTGATCTTCAGTTCCTTTATCTCTTGACCGAACGTCTGAGACTGAACTCACTGGCTCCTCACTGTGGACATTTTGGGTTTAATTTGTTTTACATGGTTTGAACCTTTAAAACATTTGTACTGTAGTATTTTAAGTAAAACTGCTTTGTCATTGTGAAAACATTTATGCAGAAAATATATCCCCCCCATCTCTCTGTCTCTCTCTCTCTGTCTCTCTCTCTGTCTCTCTCTCTGTCTCTCTCTCTCTGTCTCTCTCTCTCTGTCTCTCTCTCTCTGTCTCTCTCTCTGTCTCTCTCTCTGTCTCTCTCTCTCTGTCTCTCTCTCTCTGTCTCTCTCTCTGTCTCTCTCTCGCTCTCTCGCTCTCTGTCTCTCTCGCTCTCTGTCTCTCTGTCTCTCTCTCGCTCTCTCGCTCTCTGTCTCTGTCTCTGTCTCTGTCTCTGTCTCTCTCTCTCTCTCTCTGTCTCTCTCTGTCTGTCTGTCTCTCTCTCTCTCTCTCTCTCTCTCTCTCTCTCTCTCTCTCTCTCTCTCTCTCTCTCTCTCTCTCTCTCTCTCTCTCTCTCTCTCTCTGTCTCTCTCTCTCTCTCTCTCTGTCTCTCTCTCTCTCTCTCTCTCTGTCTCTCTCTCTCTCTCTCTCTGTCTCTCTGTCTCTCTGTCTCTCTGTCTCTCTGTCTCTCTGTCTCTCTGTCTCTCTCTGTCTCTCTGTCTCTCTGTCTCTCTGTCTCTCTGTCTCTCTGTCTCTCTGTCTCTCTGTCTCTCTGTCTCTGTCTCATGGTTTGTCTGATGCACATTGATCATTGACATGGGTTCCAGAGCCATTGAGAGAAAGAGTTCTGCCAACAGAAGTCCAAAATGCTGGAGCGTCACATGATTCATGGAGCCTTCAGGTTGTTCCAGGAAGTTATGTTTTGTCTTTAAATGCTTTATTTCTTTCATTTTTTATTCATTAAATGGCTTTGGTCTTTAAATTGGTTAGAAGTTTACCTAAGTTGTTCTGTTTAGTCGCATGCATCAATAGTAATTTCCGGGAACTATTGAGAGCCTCCATGAACCGCCATTGCTGTGAAAAACTGTTCCATTGGAGTCAACGGAGTTGACGCGACTCTCTCTCTCTCTCTCTCAATGGCTCTGATCAGTTCTTCAGATCTTCTGCAGTATCTGTTGTGATTTTACTATCCGGAGGGTTTGCTGGAGCAGGAATGTCCTCAGACTCATTCGCTCGTCTTCATTCTCACCTCAAGACTGCAGATGTTTTTTCATATCTGACACACTGAGCTTCAGGCAGACTTTGCATTTTCATGAAGATCTTTCGTGTTTTTGTCAAGGTGTTTTGAGGATGTTTGTGACAGACTTTACAGTCGTGTGTTTGTGTGTTTGTGTTGAAGCAGAGAGCTCACATATGATATATATCGGTCATTGTAAGAATGCACAGAATTCCTCTGCTCTTTCCACTGTATGATCACCTAAAGCCTGTTACTGAATGTAATAAATGCACACAAGTAATATGAAACATTAAGATGTTTCATGTTTTTTAAGGAACATGCATCTAAGATGTTTAAAGCTCATGTTATTATCTTTTAATGATTTGTTGGTCATCTGCTGGATAGATTGTGTCATCTGTGAGAGGATCTGATCTCTGAGTCCATGTTACGCTCTGACTGAAGACCTCCACACACAAACACAGACTCAAGTTAAAATGGCTTCTGTGTCAGCTGTAAGGTTCTGCGTCTGTTGATGGGCTGAACTCTTTCACGTTCACACAGATGAGCAACTGGCTGCTTCTATTGTTATCTCTTTCATGCCATCCTTCAGATATTGTTGTCTTGTGTTAGTGAGTTCAGGGTGGAGCTCTTCAATGCTGAAACTCGACCTCGACACACAATGAGACGGAATGAAGGTTGATACCGGTGATAAGAGCTCAACATCTGACAGCAAACATGACGTCTGATCATCTAGCAAGAGTTTCAGCCATCAAACCTCTTTTACCCCAAACTAACCATGCATTCACTATAGTAAAAGTTTACTTTTATTCAAATTGATTACCATTTGTATAATCACAGTTTTTCTACACATACCATGGTAAACTATGCACAAAAACCACAGTTCATTTGTTGTTGTTAGGATTTGAATATAGGCTACTAATCATAGTTTTTTGGTTTTATTTGTTGTAAAACATGGTATAATGTTCATCAGGGTTTCTTAAAACCTTAACCTGTATATGATCATTTCACACGATGAACATGTTCATCATTCTCAGTTTTCTGTTTGGATCATCAACTTTTTTACAACATTTTGACGTGCAGCGCATGTAATCTTGATCTTCACATATCAGGAAGACTTTAAACCCGTGCCGATTGTGACACAACATGTTGCTTTAATGCTCTTTTTCATTTGTCATTCATTGGTAGCATTGGACTTCATTTGAGAGCTTTGCTGATTTTCTCATTTGTTTATCGAGATAATGTGTTTTATGACAATATTGCACTACTCTAAAATAAAGCAGAGATTTGATGGTATGTCTCTCCTGTGAAAATGAACACATATTGATCAGGACTGAATCATATGGGCTTTGTGTCATTGATTAATGCGTTTGCCGGGTACTCTTGGGTCATAGGATGTAATAATAACGACTGCCCGGCCCATAATCCTTTGTGTTTTCATATCAGCATTTCTCATCCCTCAGCGGATTCACCCACTCTTATTCCAGAAGAGCTGATGTAGATATGAAGACCCACTGGTGTTCTCCAGCTGTGCTTTATAATCCGATGATCCCTCTTTAGATATTGTTCCTGCTACAGACTGACTAACCACTTGCTAAAAAAAAATTATTTGCATTTTCAGAAGTGCATACATACGTTGTTCACACAATGAAAAATATTTACATTTCCATTCATGCAAAGTTCATCCAAAGGAAACTTATAGTGCATTCAAGATATCTATTTATTTTTAATTTTTTTGTATCATCAGTATGTGGCTCTGTGGGAATCAAACCCAAAACACGATGCTCTACATAAACGCTTATATCTGCTGCACTTATATAATATATCTTGTTGTTAGTAGTTTACATTCTGTTGGATGCCGAGTTTCTCTCTCTCTTTTTGACCAGGTTTCCCTGATTTTCCAGGGAGTGGTGAGCAATGGAAGTGCTGCAGTGTGATGGCTGTGATTTCCGTGCAGAGTCTAATGATGAGCTGAAGGTGCACATACAAGACGTCCACACGGCTTTCCTACAGCCCACAGAGGTGAGAGAGGACGACGAGTCGCCCCGAAGGTCCAGGTCAAACTCCTTAAACTCCCTCAGTCCCATAGAAGATGATGAAGACTCGACCAAAAATGATAACAGCTTGATGAAAAAGGACGCAGGTATTAAAATGTGTTGCTTTTATCTTCCTTTGTTTCTGGAATAGTTGTATGAAGTTCATATTGTTCATAATGTTTTGATATTATGTATAAATTATTGATGTTGTCTTAACTGAAAAATCTTGCAATATACATCACATGTTTTTTTTCTCAAGATGCCAGTAATGTTTTTTGTAAGGCAGGTTTGTGAAAAACGTTTTAAATGTTATGATTACAATAAGGCCTAGGACTGACTGTATGAGAAACCGACCCTAGGTGTAATATTAGAATGTTTTTTGTTTTCAACTTTTAGAAATAATGCCATTTCTACAAACTTCTCTGCTTATTTTGTGTTTCTTTTTTCTGTTTAAGGTCTCCACACCTTTAACAAAGATCTTGGGCACTTCTCAGTTTCAAAACAAACAAAACGTAACCAGTCACCTAAACCTTCGAACAAACCATTAAGCCCATTTTACCAGTGCAAGTTGTGTGTGCGATTCTTCAGATCCAGCTCTCTTCTCAGTGAACACACTAGAAAAGTCCACAGTATCCCCGGAGAAGCTTCGCCGAACGATGAGAGCTCTCGCAACACTTCCAAGCAGACCGTCTGCTCCGTTACCGCACAGGGTGGTGTAGGAACAGTCTTCTCTTGCCAATATTGCACTTATAAATCCCCGCACAGAGCACGACTTTTAAAACACCAGAAGGTGCATCACAAAGATGGTCTGCTGGGGATTTCTCCAGTGGCAGTGAAGGTCCCGGCCATGGACTCTGATGCCTCCTCCATTGAGGAACAGTGTGAGGAAGAGTCGCAGAGGGATCTTCTAGAACGTCACGTGCTGGAGTCCATGATCAAACCTCAGTCAAGAGGAGGCTTGAACTGTGAATGGTGTGGCTTTCAGACTCAACAGAGGCAGCAGTTATCCAATCACATGATGAAGAAGCACCGCAACATGGTGAAGATCATGGCGTCATTGCAGCAGCCCAAGATTCAGGATGGAAGCGCCGGATCCAGCAAGTCTGATTCCCCTTCATCAAGGAGAAGCACTCCCACCTCCAATGTGATGCTGAATGATCTAGCTAGCAGCGAAGGTTCCTCCATAAACGTCACATCAATCAAAGGGCCCTCCGGTAACACAACACTCAAGCCCACTTCAGGGATATCACATTTTCAGTACTCACAGCTCACAGCAAAAATACCCAACAGCACAGGATTTTCCATTCTGTCTGAGAGATCGACTTTCGTCACGTCAGATATGTCCAGCTCTGCTGTGGATCTAGATGCCAGCATGTTGAATGAATCCAGAAGCAGTTCAGATGAGGAGCTCTGTGACTTGGATGAGCCCGGTTACACAGAGGCGTGTGAGGATTCCACTAAACTTCTACTTTCAAAAGAGGATAATGACCTGCTGGAAACCAAAGGAGTTCCCTTCAGAAGACACATGAACAGGTTCCAGTGCCCTTTCTGCTCCTTCTTAACCATGCATCGCCGTAGTATTTCACGTCACATCGAAAACATTCATTTGTCTGGTAAAGCTACGGTGTATAAATGTGATGAGTGCCCCTTCCTTTGTACCAACCCGCTGAAACTCGACGCGCACAAGAAATGTCATGCTGGATCTTCCGAATGGGGCGTCATGGACCTGACCAGTGAAAATCAAGATGGTCAGGCTGAATGCTCTGAGCCGGTTAATGGAGGAAACGGCAGCTCTAAAATCAACGGTAAAAAATCTGCTGCTGCAGAAGAGCAGATATGTCCTCATCGTTGCTCACTATGTCATTTTTCCACGACAACACTGAAAGGTTTACGTGTCCACCAGCAACACAAACACTCATACTGTGATGGAACTCAAGTCACGAGTCAAGACGTCTCAGTCAATGAACAACACGATTCTGAATCTGAGTCATGCTGCTCATCAAGCTTCGTTAAAAAAACTCAAACGTCAATTTTAGGATTTTCAAACAAGAAGCACCTCATTGGGAAAACGGCCAGAAAATCCATCAACGATCTGCCCTTGGATCTTTCTCCTGTCAAAAAAAGGACACGGATTGATGAAATCGCAAATAATCTCCAGAGCAAGATAAGTCAAAGCCAACAGCAGGAAGATGTGATTAATCTTGAGGAGATGGAAGGTGATGTTGAGGAGAACGGCAATCACATTGATTTTGAGACAAGCAAGGAGAGAGAAAACATTCCAGAGCAGCGCTACACCTTCAACGCTCAGCCCCATCACGTCAGAGGTCTTCAGACAGAGCGCGGTGTTGGCAAAAGAAAACGCAGCCTGCAGTCCAAGCTCACCTCAAGAAACCTTCCTGTTCAAGTCACTATTTCTGACGATGAAGACGATTACAGCGCCTCTGCAGAATCTAAAGATGCTTCAGATGGTGTTTATCAGGACAATATTGAATACACAGGGGAACCTGGGAACCTGTTCTATTGCAAACATTGTGAGTACCAAAACAAGTCTGCCCGCAGCGTGAGCACACATTACCAGAGAATGCACCCTTACATCAAGTTCAGTTTCAGATATATTCTGGATCCAGAGGATCAGAGTGCAGTCTTCCGATGTCTGGAGTGCTTCATTGAATATAACAACTTCAGTGATCTGCAGCAGCACTATATGACACATCATCCAGAAGCAAGCAATGTCCTAAACTTTAACCAACCAGATCTGGTGTACATGTGCCGCTTCTGCTCCTACACAAGTCCAAATGTTAGGAGTCTGATGCCCCATTATCAGAGAATGCACCCGTCAGTGAAGATCAATAATGCTATGATTTTTTCCAGCTACATGGTTGAACAGCCTCAGAAGGGAGCCGCCGAGTCCCAAACACTGAGAGAAATCTTAAATTCTGGTCCCAAGAGTTTCAGCTCCACATCGTCCGGGTCCAGATCGTCCTCAAGTCCGGCTCTCAAAAGCATCTGCAAAAACTCTGATGCAAGTCTGGAGTCTGAAGCCTTTAGAGAAGGTCCTGGCGGAAACGCAGTGGTGTACGACTGTGATATTTGCTCTTTTTCAAACCCCAACATGCACTCTGTATTAGTCCATTATCAAAAGAAACACCCCGACCAGAAAGCCTCGTACTTCCGCATACAGAAAACCATGCGTGTCGTGTCTGTGGACAGAGCACAGCCGTCCAGCAACTACAGCTTGTCCAGCACCCCAAAGTCTTCAAATGTTGTCATGCCTGTAGCTGCAGATGAAGACGTGTACTACTGCAAACACTGCATCTACAACAACCGCTCTGTCGTGGGGGTTCTGGTCCACTACCAAAAACGGCATCCAGAGATCAAAGTGACAGCGAAGTACATAAAGCAAGCACCCCCCACCCCGGGACTCATGAAGCTCATGGATGAGTTACAGATCGCTCCACCTAAACAGTTTCTAAAGCAACTGAACAACAATGGAACTGAGGGCTCGAATAATTCCAACGCTAAAGGAGTTTCTGACAAAGGAGAATCTGAAATGCTGTTCTTCTGCCAGCACTGCGACTATGGAAACCGCACTGTGAAGGGGGTGTTGATTCACTACCAGAAGAAGCACAGGGATGTGAAAGCAAATGCTGACCTCGTCCGCAGGCATACAGCTTTAGTTAGAAGTCAAAGAGAGAGAGCTCAGATGATTCAAGCCGGAAGCTCCTCTTCCACAGCAACCGTAGCCACAGACGCCGAAAAATCCAAGTCGTTGCGATCTTTGAAGTGCAGACACTGTGTGTACATGTCTCCTTACGTCTACGCCTTAAAAAAGCATCTGAAGAAGGATCATCCTACTGTGAAGGCCACGGCCATGACTATCTTACACTGGGCTTATCAGGATGGTGTGTTGGAGGCTGGTTATCACTGTGAGTGGTGCATATATTCCCACGCCGAACCCAGCGGACTGCTCATGCATTACCAAAGACGCCATCCTGAGCACAACGTCGACTACGCTTACATGGCCAGCAAGCTGTGGGCCGGCCCTGACACCTCCACCAGCAGACAGGCTGGAAACCCAGAAACAAAGCATTACCAGTGCAGAGATTGTGCCTTTGAGGCGTGTTCCATCTGGGATATAACTAACCACTATCAAGCAGTCCACCCCTGGGCCATCAAAGGTGACGAGTCTGTCCTCATCGACATTATCAAGGGAAATCAGGCGTCCGACAAGCTTCTCCCACCGTTGGCTAAAGCATCTGTTTCCATGTCCAGTCCATTCAGCAGTCACCATCAGGAGGAGAGCGTGGCCGAGGGAGTCCGCCTGACTCACGACCGCCACCCCAATGTCGTTCTGTCTGCCGCCTCGTCCATCTCAAACAACACTTACCAGTGCACTGTGTGTTTATCTGAATATAACAGTCTGCACGGACTCCTGACCCACTATGGCAAAAAGCACCCGGGCATGAAGGTGAAAGCAGCAGACTTTGCTCAGGAAGCAGACATCAACCCCAGTTCTGTTTACAAGTGCAGACACTGTCCGTACGTCAACTCTCGCATCCACGGAGTTCTCACGCACTACCAGAAACGCCATCCGTCCATCAAAGTTACTGCCGAAGACTTTGCAGATGATGTCGAGCAGATGAATGAAGTGGGAAGCGAAGGGGACGAAAGGTCTAAAACTCAGAGGCAGGGCTACGGTGCGTATCGCTGTAAGATGTGTCCTTACACGCACGGCACTTTAGAGAAACTCAAGATACACTATGAGAAATATCATAACCAGCCTGCCACAGACATGTTCAGATCGAATTCTACCCAATCTCCAGCAGCACGAGACGATTCTGTTGCTGAATGTAGTAACAGCAGTGTGAATGAAGTGTCTGAGGTTTGTGATTATGTCACACAGTGTGAAAGAAACGCAGTCTTTAAATGTCAGCTTTGCAAATACTTCTGCTCCACGCGCAAGGGCATCGCTCGCCACTACCGGATCAAACACAACAACGTCAGAGCTCAGCCTGAGGGCAAGAACAATGTTTTTAAATGTGCCCTCTGCTCCTACACCAACCCCATCCGTAAGGGTCTTGCAGCGCACTACCAGAAACGACACGACATTGATGCCTACTACACGCACTGCCTGGCAGCATCCAGGACGGTGTGCGAGAAACCCAGCAAGGTGACGGTGCCCTTGGCGTCCAAAACGGAAACCTCAACGATGAGCGAGGAGCTGAAGCAGGCGGTGGACGGACGCAAATGTTCTCTGTGTCCCTTTCAGGCATTCAGCAGGAAGAGTATCGTCTCTCACTACATAAAGCGTCACCCGGGAGTCTTCCCCAAAAAGCAGCCCTCCAGCAAACTGGGCCGCTACTTCACTGTGATCTATTCTGATGAGGCTGAGAAACCTCCATCCGCTGAGATTGTGGATGTAGTTGAGGTTAAAAATGAGGTGGAACCCGAAGGTGAGGTCGAGTGGCTGCCCTTTAAATGTCTGAAATGTTTCAAGATCTCCTTCAATGCAGCAGAGACGCTGGTGATGCATTACAACGACTGTCACGACAAAGAACTCAAGCGGGACTTCGTCACCATTCCCAGCCCTGTTGAAGATGGGACAGAGCTCTATCAGTGCACTCACTGTGAAAGCAAATTCTTGACCCTTCCAGAACTCAGCGTCCATCTGAGGAACCACAATGAAGATTTCGAGAAAAGAGCTATGAGGCAGGAAAGAAGAAAACAGCTTCAAAGCAAACTTAAAACTGCAGAGCCATCAGAAGCCAAAGCAGAGAATAAGGTAAGAATCGTACTACTTCCCATCAATCGAAACCCAAAAACACTTTCCTAAGAGGCCCCGAGTGTGATGGACTGTGAATGATGCAGTTCCTCTGTCATCCTGTAGGTGGAGAGCACAGGTGAGAAGACTCCTGTTGGCTACAGGTGTAACTTCTGTGTGGAGGTCCACCCAACACTCCGAGCCATCTGTAACCACCTGAGGAAACACGTACAGTATGGAGAGGTGAAGGAAGGTCATGTTAAGGTATGAACAAACATGTGAAGTAAAGGCGTTGGGTATTTTCTCCTGCTCAGTTTGCGCATGAAAATGGTTTAGTAAAGTTTATGAAGGTGAATGGATAAGTTATGTTTTGGAATGCACCCATGGTACAGGTATAATGGGATGTAATGTAATGAATTGTGAGCAGTGTGATGCGGTGTTTATCTAATGATCTTAGCTGTGTTTCCAGCCGTGCAAGTGAAGTTCTGTCAGTCGAGTCTTGACGTGTAGACAGTTGTTACATGGAGTGTGAGTGGTTTAGTGTTAGTATTCCACTGAGAGTCCCAGGATACCCGCAGGAAGGCCAGACTTGAGGATTTGGCACGTGATTCTGAACTTAAGCTCAGGATGAGACCCTTCATGAGCTGTGCTGAAGAAAGCACACTGCCATTCTTTATTACCAGTGTTTCTGATTAACCATAGTTTATACTTTTAAACTGTTTAGATAAAGTTTTTTATCAAGGTCACAAAACATGTCCCAGTCAAAGTAATTTAAGCATGTGTATAAAAAGATTGTTTTCTAACAAAATAATTATTGATTTAATTTATCTAATTTATTTTTAATTACATTGAAATCACCAATTTTCAATATTCTAAAGCAAAAAATGAATAATCTATGTAGAGTTTGATTCCAAAATGAGTCAACTTATGTTAAGTTTTTATTGCTTTAATCAAAACCAACCAACTGCAGTTTGATTTATATTAATTGGACTGCACAATAAAAAACATGATTTTTGAATTATCACAATACATTTTTTGTACTTAATGTGTGAATTCCTCCGACAGCAGGAAACACTAGAGACACCTGTGGCTCTTCCTGTGGACACCATATCCAACGGCAATGTAGAGGATGCGGCCCCCCAGGACAATGACCCTTCGGTGATGGCTTCACCTCCATCTGACATCCCCATGGAGACTGAGGAGTCTGTTCCCGTGGAGACGGTGCCGGTGGATCAGGAGAAGACACGAGCGGTTCCCGGTCACCCATGCAGCATGTGTAACCGCATGTTCATGTCCATGCAGGGCTTGCGCTCTCATGAGAGAAGTCACTCGGCTGTAGCGCTGGTCAGCAGAAATGACAAATACAGCTGTCAGTACTGTCAATTCTCTTCTCCCTTCAGACACAAGTGAGTCGCTCTTCTGCTTCTTGAAACTATCATAAGATCCATGAGGGGTTTTTACATGGTAAAGATTGAATATAAAGTGAAGTGTCAGGTGTTGTTCCAGTGGAAATGCTGGATATTTTCACATAGTAGTTGTCTCATCTGAAATCTTTGTTTTGGTCTCTGGAGTAAATCCGTCTTCACTGGATGTTCTGTGACCCAGAAAGCGGCCGCATTCATGTGCCACACGGGAGCCGGAGATAAAAACACTCATTCCCATGATCCCCGTCGGAGATGACTGTTTTGTCAGAGTCTCGGGACAAGTGCAGCATCTTCTGGATGTTATCATTACACGTCTCTCTGACGCTGTCCTTTTGGAGTCATTCAGACGTTTTGGATCTTTCCAGAGCTTTTGTTGTTAGCAGACACTCATGACTTTGAGTTAGCACTCATTTTCATTGGCCACCTGTCTGTCTGACACACACACACACACACACACACACACACTATTGAGGGTTCATGAGTATAAATGTTGTTTTCAATAGTAGTGTGTTGACCATTAGGCCATGACTTTGTTATTCTCTGTTTTATGTTGATGTGCTTCTGTTCTTCAATCACATTGTGATGGTAGTGTGTGTTGTGTTTTTTCTCCAGTTTGGATCGTCATGTTCAGTCTCACCACGGACATCAGAAACCGTTTCGCTGTAAATTGTGTTCCTTTAAATCCTCATACCTGAGTCGCCTGAAGGGTCACCTGCACAAAGCACACGCAGGTGAGATCCCACACACATGCACGGACATGATGAAGTCACCAGATATCTTTTCATTTTATTCTTGTCACACAATGCGATGAATCCAATCAAGCTGTGTTTAAGTGTGTGTGTGTGCGTGCGCGTGCATGCGCGGTTGTGCATGTGTGTTTGTGCATGCACATGTGTGCGTTAGTGTGTGTGTGTTCATTCACATTATTTCATTCCAAGATTGATAATGTTTTTTTTATGAGAGAGGAATTAAATTCTAAGAGTAAAAGTCGCATTTATTTTTAAGTATAATATGTTTATATGCACAATGTTATAAAAATTCATACAAAGTAATTAAAATCCTGAAAAAAATGGGCTATTAGACAAAACCAACAAAGAGAAAATGGTGTTAAGTAATTTAGTAAGACAAAAATGTTGATATTTTTGATGAGATGGGTTTAGATGGGTTGAGATGAGTTGAGATGAGATGAGTTTAGATGGGTTGAGATGGGTTGAGATGGGTTGGGTTGAGATGAGATGAGATGAGATGGGTTTAGATGGGTTGAGATGAGTTGAGATGAGATGAGTTTAGATGGGTTGAGATGGGTTGAGATGGGTTGAGATGGGTTTAGATGAGTTGAGATGAGTTGAGATGAGTTGAGATGGGTTGAGATGAGTTTAGATGGGTTGAGATGAGTTGAGATGAGATGAGTTTAGATGGGTTGAGATGGGTTGAGATGAGTTTAGATGAGTTGAGATGAGTTGAGATGAGTTGAGATGAGTTGAGATGGGTTGAGATGAGTTGAGATGGGTTGAGATGAGTTGAGATGGGTTGAGATGAGATGGGTTGAGATGAGATGAGTTGAGATGAGATGAGATGAGATGAGATGGGTTGAGATGGGTTGAGATGAGTTGAGATGGGTTGAGATGGGTTGAGTTGAGATGGGTTGAGATGAGTTGAGATGAGATGAGATGAGATGAGATGGGTTGAGATGAGATGAGTTGAGATGAGTTGGGTTGAGATGAGTTGAGATGAGATGAGATGAGATGGGTTGAGATGAGTTGAGATGGGTTGAGATGAGATGGGTTGAGATGAGATGAGATGGGTTGAGATGAGATGAGTTGAGATGAGTTGAGATGAGTTGGGTTGAGATGGGTTGAGATGGGTTGAGATGAGATGAGATGGGTTGAGATGAGTTGAGATGGGTTGAGATGAGATGAGATGGGTTGAGATGGGTTGAGATGAGATGAGTTGAGATGAGTTGAGATGAGTTGATATGAGTTGAGATGAGTTGAGATGAGATGGGTTGAGATGAGATGAGATGGGTTGAGATGAGATGAGTTGAGATGAGATGAGATGAGTTGGGTTGAGATGGGTTGAGATGAGATGAGATGGGTTGAGGTGAGATGAGATGAGATGGGTTGAGATGAGTTGAGATGGGTTGAGATGGGTTGAGATGAGTTGAGATGAGTTGAGATGGGTTGAGATGAGTTGAGATGGGTTGAGTTGAGATGGGTTGAGATGGGTTGAGATGAGTTGAGATGAGTTGGGTTGAGATGAGATGAGATGGGTTGAGATGGGTTGAGATGGGTTGAGTTGAGATGGGTTGAGATGGGTTGAGATGAGTTGAGATGAGATGGGTTGAGATGGGTTGAGATGAGATGAGATGGGTTGAGATGAGATGGGTTGAGATGAGTTGAGATGAGATGAGATGGGTTGAGATGAGATGAGATGGGTTGAGATGAGATGGGTTGAGATGAGTTGAGATGGGTTGAGTTGAGATGAGTTGAGATGAGTTGGGTTGAGATGAGATGAGATGGGTTGAGATGGGTTGAGATGAGTTGAGATGGGTTGAGATGGGTTGAGATGAGTTGAGATGAGTTGAGATGAGATGGGTTGAGATGAGTTGAGATGAGATGGGTTGAGATGAGTTGAGATGAGATGGGTTGAGATGAGATGAGATGGGTTGAGATGGGTTGAGATGAGTTGAGATGAGATGGGTTGAGATGAGTTGAGATGGGTTGAGTTGAGATGGGTTGAGATGGGTTGAGATGAGTTGAGATGGGTTGAGATGGGTTGAGATGAGTTGAGATGAGTTGGGTTGAGATGAGATGAGATGAGATGGGTTGAGATGGGTTGAGATGGGTTGAGATGAGTTGAGATGAGATGAGATGAGATGAGATGAGATGAGTTGAGATGAGATGAGATGAGTTGAGATGAGATCGGTTGAGATGGGTTGAGATGAGATGAGATGGGTTGAGATGAGTTGAGTTGAGATGGGTTGAGATGGGTTGAGATGGGTTGAGATGAGTTGAGATGAGTTGAGATGGGTTGAGATGGGTTGAGATGAGTTGAGATGGGTTGGGTTGAGATGAGTTGAGATGGGTTGAGTTGAGATGGGTTGAGATGGGTTGGGTTGAGATGAGATGAGATGGGTTGAGATGAGTTGAGATGAGATCGGTTGAGATGGGATGAGATGAGATGAGATGAGATGAGTTGAGATGGGTTGAGATGAGATGAGATGAGATGAGTTGAGATGGGTTGAGATGAGATGAGATGGGTTGAGATGGGTTGAGATGAGTTGAGATGAGATGGGTTGAGATGAGATGAGATGGGTTG
Organism: Barbatula barbatula; assembly: GCF_947034865.1. Classification (NCBI taxonomy): domain Eukaryota; kingdom Metazoa; phylum Chordata; class Actinopteri; order Cypriniformes; family Nemacheilidae; genus Barbatula; species Barbatula barbatula. Next base: position 266,582 of record NC_136785.1, on the reverse strand, counting down.
AGATGAGATGAGTTGAGATGAGATGGGTTGAGATGGGTTGAGATGAGTTGAGATGGGTTGAGATGGGTTGAGATGAGTTGAGATGGGTTGAGATGAGATGGGTTGAGATGAGATGAGATAGGTTGAGATGAGATGAGATGAGTTGAGATGAGTTGGGTTGAGATGGGTTGAGATGAGATGAGATGGGTTGAGATGAGTTGAGATGGGTTGAGATGAGATGGGTTTAGATGAGTTGAGATGAGATGAGATGGGTTGAGATGGGTTGAGATGAGATGAGTTGATATGAGTTGAGATGAGTTGAGATGAGATGGGTTGAGATGAGATGAGATGGGTTGAGATGAGATGAGTTGAGATGAGATGAGATGAGATGAGTTGGGTTGAGATGGGTTGAGATGAGATGAGATGGGTTGAGGTGAGATGAGATGAGATGAGTTGAGATGGGTTGAGATGAGTTGAGATGAGTTGAGATGGGTTGAGATGAGTTGAGATGGGTTGAGTTGAGATGGGTTGAGATGGGTTGAGATGAGTTGAGATGAGTTGGGTTGAGATGAGATGAGATGGGTTGAGATGAGTTGAGATGGGTTGAGATGGGTTGAGTTGAGATGGGTTGAGATGAGTTGAGATGAGATGGGTTTAGATGAGTTGAGATGGGTTGAGATGGGTTGAGATGGGTTGAGATGGGTTGAGATGAGTTGAGATGGGTTGAGATGAGTTGAGATGAGTTGAGATGAGTTGAGATGAGATGGGTTGAGATGGGTTGAGATGAGATGGGTTGAGATGAGTTGAGATGAGATGGGTTGAGATGAGTTGAGATGAGATGGGTTGAGATGAGTTGAGATGAGATGGGTTGAGATGAGATGAGTTGAGATGAGATGGGTTGAGATGGGTTGAGATGAGTTGAGATGAGATGGGTTGAGATGAGTTGATGGGTTGAGTTGAGATGGGTTGAGATGGGTTGAGATGGGTTGAGATGGGTTGAGATGAGTTGAGATGAGTTGAGATGAGTTGAGATGAGTTGAGATGGGTTGAGATGGGTTGAGATGAGTTGAGATGAGTTGGGTTGAGATGAGATGAGATGGGTTGAGATGGGTTGAGATGATTTGAGATGATTTGAGATGAGTTGAGATGAGTTGAGATGAGATGAGATGAGATGAGATGAGTTGAGATGAGATCGGTTGAGATGGGTTGAGATGAGATGAGATGGGTTGAGATGAGTTGAGATGGGTTGAGTTGAGATGGGTTGAGATGAGATGGGTTGAGATGAGTTGAGATGGGTTGAGATGAGATGGGTTGGGTTGAGATGAGATGAGATGGGTTGAGATGAGTTGAGATGGGTTGAGTTGAGATGGGTTGAGATGAGATGAGATGGGTTGAGATGAGTTGAGATGAGATCGGTTGAGATGGGATGAGATGAGATGAGATGAGATGGGTTGAGATGAGTTGAGATGGGTTGAGTTGAGATGGGTTGAGATGAGATGAGATGAGATGAGATGAGATGAGATGAGATGAGATGAGATGAGATGAGATGAGATGAGATGAGATGAGATGAGATGAGATGAGATGAGATGTGAGGGGCTGTGATGAGTCTTGATGGGTCGTGATGGGCTGTGCTGTGTTGTTTTGTTTTTGTCGTGTCATCATGTTGTGTCGCTGTAAATTCTGAGATGATATAGACAGACATTGGTAGTGACCTGGATTGTTGTTGATGTTTTCAGGTGAACACACATACAAATGCCTGTCGTGTCCGTTCTCCACCACCACCATCAGTCAACTGAAAGAACATTCACTGCAGGAACACGGAGAGACGCTGACGCTTCCCAAACTCAGAGCTGGAGCTGCTCTACGATCCACACGACCCAATTCAGAACAATTATCCCCCCTTCACCCACAGTGCAACGGTGAGATCAGAGGATCTGTCAGTATTCAAGCATGTCTTTAAGAGCAGAAAGTATTTGGAGCGTCAGTGTTTCCTCACGCTGAGATGAAGCTCTGAATGATGAGTTTGTGTTTGTGGTTTTGGTGTTCGCTTAAGAAGCTGATGTACAGCCGAACATAATTCATATTCAGTGTGAGCAGCTGATGTTCAGATACATTCAAGCTTCATGCAATTAATAGTTGAACATAGACAGAGCCGCATTGTGCCAACACAAACACAAGTAAGAGTTTTCAGTGACATTCTCCCTGACACATGTGTGCATGTTTATTGTTGTCATGTTAACGACTGGTCTCCGTCTCTCTGGGTCTCAGAGGCCGGTGGGTATCTGGAGCCGACAGACGTTCAGCAGCAGTTGAGTCATTTCCAGCTGGCGTCTCGTGTTCAGAGCGACGTGTCATCCAGCCCGACTGCTGAGGGTCCCGTGGCCCCCCCTCGACCCGACACCATCCTCACCTGTGAGTTCTGTGAGTTCAGCTCTGGCTACATGCAGAGTCTGCGCAGACATTACCGCGACCGGCACGGCGGCAAAAAGCTCTTTAAATGCAAGGACTGCTCATTCTTCACCTGCTACAAGTAAGAACAACGACCACCTTTAGCATTTCAGAGATCACATGTGCCAAGAGACCAAAATCTCTGTGTGATCAGACTCATTTCTGTCTGTCTGCTTGTGTTTCAGATCAACATTCACGCTGCATGTGGAGGGTGGTCACGCCAGCAGTCCTGAGGAGATCCCTAAAGATCTGCGCTGTCCGTTCTGTCTGTATCACACCAAACACAAGAGCAGCATGATCGATCACATCGTCCTGCACAGAGGTGAACATCACAACCCATCACATCTGATCACCTCGCAATCTTAAAGGGACAGTTCACCCAAAATGAGAAATCTCTCATCGTTAACTTGCCCTCAGATTGTTCCAAACCTGTACAAATGTATTTGTTCTACTGAACACAAAGGAAGATATTTTGAAGAATGTCAGTAACCAAACAGATCTCATCACCCATTGACTTTCTCTATTATGGCAGTAAATGGGGGAAGAGATCGGTTTGGTGACTGACATTCTTCAAAATATCTTCTTTGTGTTCAGCAAAACAAAGACAATTGTTCAGGTTTGGAACTACTTGATGGTGAGTAAATGGTGACAGAATTGTAATTTTTGGGTGAACTGTCCCTTTAACACAGAATAAAAGTCCAACTTTCTCCTGTTCATGGATTCTGTGTGTTTGTGTGTGCGCTTCCTCAGAGGAGCGTGTGGTACCGCTGGAGGTGTCGCGCTCAAAGCTGTCTCGGCGTCTGGAGGGCGTGGTGTTCCGCTGTCATAAATGCACCTTCACGTGTTCCAGCGAGCAGAACCTCCAGCAGCACGTGGAGAAGCACGAGGAACTGAAGCCGTATCAGTGTCAGCTGTGTTACTACGACAGCAAACTCCTGCACGAGCTGGAGATTCACCTGCAACACGAGCACAAGGTCAGTCACATCATCACATCGCATCCCGTCACGTCGGTCATGTTAATAAACAACATGTGACCTCAGTCTGACCCATCGCACAACAGGTGATCCGTAACTTGGAGCTGGTGGGCCGGGTGAACCTGGATCAGCTGGAGCTGTTGAAGGACAAACTGAAGGAGACGAGCGGCAGTGAGGAAGAGGAGCTTATGGATGAGCAGGATGAGGAGGAGGAGGAGGAGGAGGAGATGATGACAGACTGTCGACAGGAGGAGCCAAGCCACACCACAGATGTTATGGGTATCACACGTTCGTTTCTCTTCAAGATGAGATCAAATGAGTTTTTGATTCTTAAACCGTTTATTCACTAGCATCAGCTAAATGAAACGCGTGATAATAATTAGTCATGAATAATAATAACATCAAGAGCTTGGTTCTGAAATGTTCGGAAATCAATATTGATGTGTTTTCTGTCGTCATGGTAACGCAGGCGTTCCAGAGTCTCTGGATGTGAAGCGTTATCCGTGCGAGTTCTGCGGCCGAACGTTCACGCTCAGCACCGAATGGGAGCGTCACGTCCTTCGGCACGGCATGTGAGTTTCTTTCTCATGTACACCGTGTCTACACCGGACAGTCGAAGGCATTAGAACCCATTCTAAATTTGACAGTCGGTCGCGTCTGATGTAGACACGGTGTTATGTCTCACTGATGGGTTCTCCTCTGTGTTTAATCTCCTCTGAGCCAGCGGAGACACTGAAGAGATCTCTTGTGTTTAGGACTGTTAACGGCGACAAGAAGGACAGCAGTCCGTCATCAACTCTGCCTCTGATTGGTCCTGTGACTGATAGAGGCCTGGACCTAGCCAGTAACACTGTGGATGCTGAGAGGACGCATCAGTCTGACCCGCAGGACGTCAAAGAGATGCTGGAGACCAAAAACAACCCTTGAGAGGCGAAACGAAAGCTGTAGAGTCCTTTGTGACGTGCTTCAGAATGTTTGTTGGTTTGAATGTTTGTCTTGTTCATTTGTTTTGTTGCAGAACAACATCGGCTGCTGCGTTAATATTCCATGAAAAAGCTACATTTGTGGAAAGTAATCGTTGCGGTAGATTCGACGTGTTAAACATTGAGGTTTCGGATAGTTTTACATCCTTCATGTTTGTTTAGTTGCTCAATATTACACTGAATTTTTACAAGGTGTGTCTTGGTCCCTCCGGACAAAATGTTGATATATTGGTAACCAATAGTGAATGACACCGGCAGGCGATTATTCCGATCGGATCCCGGGTCGAACACGATCCCCTTGATGGCGTCATGTGAACCTGTTTTTTCTTCAAGCACTTTTTATCACGTTCGTTTATCTAAAACAGTGTAACGGTGATTTGCGTATACGGTTAACATACAATAAACATGATGTACAGGTGACTTACAGTAAAGCTATTGGACTCTAAATGTAACGTACAGATAAGGTGAGTAAAAGAACGTCTTCCCCGGCAGTGAACTGACACACACACTGATAGTCTTGAAGACGGTGTGTGTGTGTGTGCTTCACATTCATGATATGAGCTCTGAGCTTTCAAAACACACACCAGCCGTATTCTCTCTCCGCGAGGACTCGACCCGTTCCATCGGAATGACGCCTGACGGTTTCAGTTTTGTACATTTTAGCCTTGTGTTAATCTTCCTGTAGCTGAATTCCTTGAGGAATATTCTCATCTTATTTATCTGGATATCACGAGTTTGTTTTATCGAAGATTTTAGTGAATCAAAAAGTTCCCCAAAAAACCTTGTAGCAAATTGCTACTTTTGAAGACTTTGTATTGCTCTGGATTTCCCAGCAAACGCTTCACTTCACACACAGAAACACATTCAGATCCAGAATCTCAGATGTTGACACAGCAGCTGTTTCTCATTGCCTGATCTTAACTGAACTTCTAAAGGAATATTCCACGTTCACATGTCATTTATTGACATACCACAGAAAATCATGTTGGTTATAAAGTAATGTGGTGGAAATATCCAATCCTTTCCATTCATGAGCGTTTAAACCTGGTGATGAAACATGTTTTAAGTGACCACACGCATCATATAAATGAATCGTTCTGAATGACTGTGAAGCTCATGTTTGTTACACCGAGTGAATGGTTTTCTGTGTAATTTCACAGATCGATTGAATCAGGAATATTTCTTTGAAACGATGATGAAAGTTTGAAATCACTTCCAAAGCTTGTCACCCGTTTGTGTTTCTGTATGTTGACATGAGATCAATTCATATGGCAGAAGATGAGATTGAATGTGATGGACGATGCTGCTGGAAAACCCCAAAGCCTTATATCAGACTCCAGATGCTTCCGTCCAGAAGCAGAAGAAATTCTTTCTCCATAAACCACGAGCCATGACACACACGCACACGTCCAGAAAACCGACCAAAAGTCCAAACCTTTCGCTTCCCAAAGTAGCCCGAGATATGATTGTCTTTCTCGAGCAATGACTGAACATTGCTGCGAGGAAACCCAGCGGCCTTCTGGGTAATGTCGTGCATGCCGTTTCACAGCCAAACTCCTCGTTCATACGTGTTTCTAACTGTGCTGTTGCAGAAAGTTCATTTAAATGTTGTTCTGATATTTAACTTGGAGAAGAAGAAAAAACAACTGAAGAATAGAAAGAAAAAAACAAAACCAATAGAATAATGTTTTTTTTTTTTTAGCTCTCCACTGTTCAACACTGTTGTAAATTGTCTGGTTAAGAAAAATAATAATAATAATAATAATAAAAAACAACAACTCCTCTTTTTGTACCTTTGAAAGTCCTTCCGTTTCCTTCATAAGGAGCAGCTCAGCCTTTCTGAAAGAAACCACACGACGTAGAGAATCATCAAAGAAATAAGCTTTTGACACGCTGTGGTAACACACTGGATATATACAGTATATATGTGTATATATATGCTTTAGTTTTTATGGGTTCCCTTTAATTCTCTCTCATGCTCTCTCGTACTGTTAAAGGTGCATCATAGTTGAACTTTAACCTCCTCTTCTCCATTTGGCCTTCTGTGATAATAATCCTGATGATTTCTGATGGTTGCTTGTGATGTCGACTAGACTGGTTGTTTACAGTTTTATTCCTTTGGTTTTCTCTATATTCTGTAAATATTGTAATTCATTGTCTTTTTTTAACTTGGTAATAAAGTTATCAGATAACGTAAACTTCTTCTGATTGCTCAATGGTGCGATGCTTATTCTAAATGAAACTCAAGTAAATGAAAATGTAAAATTTACAAGAACAACAAGAGCAAATCCACACGCACACGCATGTATATAGCATAACCCTTCTGTGAATGATCAAACGTCTGCAGAACGAATAATCCCCCTCAAATACTTTAAAAGTGTCTGGGCTGTTGGACATGGCTTTATTTACACTGTAGATATTATCATTCTCAAATCATCAAGATATCGGAGCGAAATGTATTAATAGAAATAAAAACTATTCATTAGAATTGATCTTCCCTTAAGTGTGGTTTGCAAACGTGGAAACTAATGATCTTAAATAACACTCATGTTTTCATTACAGAGAATAAAACTATCAAACTAAGAAGTGAGAATATTTCCTCCCTGATTCACCTTTTCGTCCCTTGAGTTCAAGCAGACAATCTCTCTCACTCGTTCAATCATTGACCTTCATGTGATGTGAGGAATGAGGTTCAGCTCTCAAATCCTCTGCTGATGTTATTATGCTCCTCACGAGAGACGGATGCTGAAACTCACAGGCACAACACTTCCGCGTTCAAGGACAAAGTCTTAGAAGTCAGAAATCTAGTGGAGATAGTGAAAGTCCACGTGTAGCTCAGATGATAATCCTGATAAACCCCACAGAGACATGAGCTACTCTTTATTCTCACGATTCATTTTTTGAAGTGAGGAGAGGAGAGTGTTTGTGTTCCAGCATTTGAAGCGCAAGTGTCTTGATGTGATGAATGTTTCTTCTTCAGGGTCACAGAGGACAAAGACGCCAGCTGTGGACAGACACATCAATTTTCGTCTGTCTGTCTTGCCATCTGTCCGTCTCTCTGTCCATCCTGTCTGTGAAGGTGAAGTGGATGACAAGCATTGACAGTCAGTGAACTCCATGAAGGGAATTGCAGTGTATGTTTGACCTTCACCGTTAGCAATTTAAACAAATGTACAGAAAAGAGAGTTTCACATCAATAACAGGTGAAAATCATGAATCGATCAGTAGGCTACTCAGTATATTGTCACATCATTGACAGTATCACAACACGTGTCCCCGCTCGTGTGATCTAATGAAAAAGCCCATATTACACCGACAAGACACACAAACACATTTCAGTAGTTGATGAGATGGAGGTCAGCCAGCAGAAAACATCACACATATCCTGAGCGCTTGATTTCACAGCTATAACATCATCTTATAAAAACATGTGTGAGACATGAGGGATCAACCCATCAGAACATCAGACGAGTGTTTCTACAGATCACAGCCCTGAGAGCCGCCAGAGGAAATCTCTCTTTAAACAACTAAAGACTGAACACTGACACATCTTCACGCTTATTTCAAAACAATATCTATCATATCTGAATGTGATGCAGTGGATCAGTGTTTACTGTTTGTGTTCTGAATGATTCTCACATCACGTGACTGAAGGAAAGATGTGATGTTATTTTTCACTGATCACACATTTGAAGTGTATAGTTTTGTCTCGTCACTTAAATATAATGTTTGCAGGTTTACCAAAAACAAAAGAGTAAACACATAATATACAAACAACAACTCACATCCTCTAGAGCAGTGGAATCTCAAACCTTCTTGTTGTGCTTTGCCTTGCAGCCCCCCAAATAAAAACTATAGTCTTAAACTTAGACTTTTAATTAAACCTAAAACAAATTCTGTTATACAAAGCTGGAACATCAACGTTGGTGATTTATTTTTCTGATGTTTGATTGCCTAACATGATACATTTCTATATTTCACATATAGAATGTAGGACAGAAAAAAAAATCAATAGAATAATGTTTGTTTTTAGCTCTCCACTGTTCAACACTGTTGTAAATTGTCTGGTTAAGAAAAATGATAATAATAATAATAAAAAACAACATCTCCTCTTTTTGTACCTTTGAAAGTCCTTCCGTTTCCTTCATAAGGAGCAGCTCAGCCTTTCTGAAAGAAACCACACGACGTAGAGAATCATCAAAGAAATAAGCTTTTGACACGCTGTGGTAACACACTGGATATATACAGTATATATGTGTATATATATATGAATATATAGAATGCCACACATTCTCTGTGCCCCCTCCCCGGCTCCATCTTGGTGCCCCAGTTCACAAATCATTAAACATTGATGTCATTTGCTCTTGAATTTCATATATTTCATATCGTAAGTGACAGTCATTGGTCATGACGTCATCTCTGTCCACCTGTGTGTCTCTGAAGTTCAGGAGGATTCTCTCAGGTGTGGACCGGTGATGTCTGAGGTCACCTCGCGCTCAGGGTCACATCATCTGGGGCCTCCTCATCTTTATTGAACTATAAAAGAGTCTTGCTGTTGTATAATTCATCATAAACTCTACGTACTTGATGAAAAAATAAACTTTTAACCTATGCAACCTATGCATCGCTGCTAAAAATGATGAAAAGATATCAAAGTGCTAATGAATGATGTACTCCTGAGCATATTTAACATCAATATATTTCATATCTATTCAATTATTCATCATTTGTCAAATTGTGCTGTGTGTGTGATCTCAATGTCACTATGAAACTTTACTATCATCACTAAACCGTTGTGTGTCATGGAATCGTCAGTTGTGTTTCTGGAGGGTCCTGTGTGATTTAGACACCTCTGATGTAAGTGATGATCTGTTTCAGTCTCAGTTTTATACAGATATGAGGCTCTGGCTGAGATCTTTGGCATCTCGTGTATGTTTGACTCACACAGGGCCTGAATGACGTACACATGAGAGTGTTTGAGCCGAGTCCGTCCGCAGGCGGAGACTCCCATTGTTTGTGCATCTGCTGCGTTTCCACCGTTTCCATTTGCCCGAGGAGGTTTCACTGCGGTGAAGGGTGTGAAAACAAGCTCAAGTGAAGCATTGTGACAAACTCAAGAACACATTTACACCTCATCCTCAGAACACTGGAGAACATCAGTGATGTATTCCATTAGATCGACCTTAGAAATCTCCTCACGTGGTTGTAAATCTGTATGTCAGTCTGTCTTCAGTAAATCACAAAAGAAGATCTTTTGAGAAATGTGAGGTTCAGTGTTGTTTGATTATTAACATTCTTTAAAATATCTTCTTTTGTGTTCTGCTTAAGAAAGAAAATCTTATCTTGGGTGATCTAAAGCTTTTAAAGCATGACTTTCTTGCATCATCATTTTATTGTATATATAACAGAAATGTAGCCCACACATTCACGAACAAAGTTTTGGGCTTTCAGTTTTTCGAAGTTAAAAAGAAAAAATCGTAAAATCATTGCGAGTAAGATCTCTGACGTTTCTGAAGTGAACAGAAGAGGTTTGTTTCTTAACTTTCTTCAGTGTGTATTATAACCTTTTCCTGGTCATTTTTGGTTACCATCAGACACTACAGCACACTTCAGGCATTACAGGTTAGACGGCTGTTATAAACATCACACCTGTTGTGTTTGTCATCTTTGTACCTCTCTTCAGACCTCCATCACATGCACACAAACACATTAACAACACGTGACATTAATATTACTCTGGATGAGGATAGACCTCAGCGCTCAACTTGTTAAAGACTGAGTATTCTCTGGGGTGAAGCTCTCGTGAGGCGCTTATCAACCTGTGTGCACGCCTACAGAAACTGAAGCCCTCTTGAAAAAGGGTTTTTTGCGCATTATGAGCTTAAGAAACAAAGGTTCTTGTACAGTTGATGTAATATACTCACTAACTCACACATATCTGACTCATAAACACCGAAGTCAATACAGCATAACAATAATGTGAGGAAGCTTCACAGCTTTAATATGGAAAGATTTAAAGTGATACTTCACCCAAAATTCTGTAATCATTTCCTCTCCTTCGAGTCATTCCAAATGTGTATAAATGTCTTTACATTTATGCATTTGGCAGATGCTTTTATCCAGAGTGACTTTCATTGCATTATCCTATACATTTATACACAGGTATCTGCAATCTGGGATCAAACACACAACCTTGAGTTGTTAACACAATGCTCTTAACACTGAGATACTTTGTTCTGATGGACACAGAGAAAGTTGTTTGGTTATAAAAGACAGATCCTTCCCTCCATTGACTCCCATAGTAGGAAAAATACTTTAGACAAAAGAAGATATTGTGAAGAATGTAGGACGGCAAACAGTTCTGGGGAACTTTTGACCACCATTGTACTATGGGAGTCAATGGGGGTTGAGACCTGCTTGTTTGAAGCATTCATCTTAATGATGACAGAATTACATTTTTGGGTGAAGTATCACTTTAAAGCAAAAGTCATCTGTATTGATCACATTTAGTTTCTCTATAATCCAGTCAGAGTGCTTTACTGAAGACTCATACTTACATCAGTGTGTAAAACAATTTGAGACAATGAGTTATTTGGTCAATTGGCATGATAGAGTTTTGGTCATTTTCATGGTTTTGTTTAGTTAAATGAATCACAAACTTGAGTGTAGTGAGGCAGAGAGAGTTTGAAACACTATTGTTTCACACACAGACAAGGTTTAACCCTGATTCCGGACCAAAAGGAATGATTGAGCTGTCTGAAATTAAATCAACTTGCCCTAAAATATATAATATTATTGTTTGTCAGTACCATTGTTTTGTCACCAGTAATGTTTTTTAAAGCATTTTTATAAAAGCTTAAAATAAACAAATTTAACTGAGGGATAGTCTGTTCTTAAACTGTAGTCTTGTCTGCAAATCCAGGCCTGTGACTCATAAAGCCAAATGTTAAACAGATGTAAAACCATCAACTCAATATCTCACTTATTGAATTACTTACAATATTATAGTAAAATGGTAAAACAGAAAAAATATTTTTTTCTTAAATAATTTGCAATGATACCATAACATAAAAGTAAATGAAGTAAAACATTTAAAACAACAGGAATACAGTAGAAACCCCTAAACCGTCAACATGAGAAGACACGCTAGCTGTGTGTGAATTCGCCCCCTATCTCCTATATAGTGCACTATATCCGCCAAACACATATATCCGCACTATATTTTGTAGTGTTGTCGAAAATTCTGAGTAAACAACTCATTCCCTACATTTGTTCACTACTTTTACCCACAATGCATTCTGATTTTGAGTGTACATCGCATGATACAACGCATATCAACCGTTTGTTTAGAATCAGCTGGAGGAGAGTGACCGTTGATGACACGAATGCACGTTTATACACTTGTGTTTGTTCTTGTTGACAGTTATTTTCTACTTTTTAAATGAATGTTAAGTAATTTTTACGTTTAATTTACGTAATTAATGTAATAGCAAATAAACGTGGCAAACATTTTTTTTGTTCTCTTTATCAAAAACTAATACCATAAACGTGACAGATATCGTAAAAATAACATTTTCAATTTGACAAAATAATCCATTGAGCCACACATGTGTCCACGAGATATTTTTGTACTGTGGTGGCCACCGTCATGTTTCGAAAGGGAGGGGTTAGCGGACGACTGAGATATTTGTTGCGATTATCAAACTCACCGCTAGTGGCCGCTATAAATCCTACTCTGACCTTTAATATTGTCACGCAAATGTAAAGTCATATCTTCGACCCGTTAAACACGCTTTCAGACGAATGTATATCGGCGTATCAATCATGCTCTGTAATATATCTTCAATAAGACTGTAAAATGTCAAGCGTGTCATTAAAGCGCACTTTAAAAAAGGAGGACGGTGCGGTGACGCAAGCCCGCCAGTGTGCGGCGCGTGACCGGCGTGAGGGGGGCGGGGCGGACCGTCAAATGTTTATGCACGTAATGGCGGCGGACAGGCTGTGATGAGCCACGGCGAAAAAAACACAGCCAGCGATCAAGCTATCGGTACATCTCCACACAGGCGAGACGGAAGAGCACGAAAATGCAGATCACACTGAAGACTCTCCAGCAGCAGACGTTTAAAATCGATATCGAGGCGGAGGAGACGGTGAGAGGGCCGCGCGCCAAACACATCTCTCACAAGAGAGTCGATGAAACGCTTAAAAACACACATTAACTCATTAAACAGTGTTTATAGCTTCATTTAAGCGTTAACGACGTCATTTCAGACGCGTTTCTGCACGCGCGAGCTGCTGTTTCTGTGGGGTGAAGTGTGCTAGCGTTAGCATGTTAGCTGCTCATAAAGTGAGTTTTATTTCCAGAAATCCTCAAATAACGTTTCTGAAATTCATTGAAAAGTCGCTGAAGACGGTCAGAAATCACGTAAGCCGATAAGTGAATATCAACAGAGACTTTCTGTCCGGGAGATGCGGTGCATGTGTAACGTTAGTTCGGACGATTTAGCAAGTCATTGTGCGTGCGCGTGCGCGTGTGTGTGCGTCAATGAACCTTTAATAAGAGTGTGAACTTACACACACACACGTGCAATATAAACATGATCGTAGCTGTAGATATGAGAACACACGCGGTGTGAATGTGTGTTTATATGATTGAAGTATGATTACAGCTCGATTTGATTTGAATATGTGCTCGCGCTCAGATGTGTCAGGACACACACACATGTCACTTCATCATACATCATACGTGCTTATGTGTGTTATAACACACAACTGTCATGGCAGTATGAAAGAAATATGTATTGTGTTTATGATGTGTTGCGAGGTTTGAACGAGACCGTTTCTAAGGTACAAGCTGTGTTTACTCAAAAAGAAAGAATGAATTCATGTAATGCAATGTTTGAGGTTTAGGCCTAATATATGGGCTGTGACAAAAATACATTTTTTGAAAGAGTATTATCATTTGAAGGCTTTATTTTTACCTGACACACATGTTCTATGAATTCACACCATGGGCCGGTGTTTGTGTAAAACTGTGAGTTTTCTTTCTTATTTGACCTGAAAATGTGGCCAATAACAGGTTGTTGAGTTTAACTCCCAAACTATCACAGCTAGGGGTCAGATGTCAGTCAGGAAATCACCACCACTGGTCATCTGATTGACTTCCTGTTAACAGTCCTTTTGTTTGAATATCAGACTCCATCTGTCTGACTGTGATCTGTGTTTTACAGGTAAAGGCCTTAAAGGAGAGAATCGAGAATGAGAAGGGCAAAGACAGTTTTCCAGTGGCAGGACAGAAGTTGATATATGCAGGTTTGTGTGTTTCTTCTGTTTATTTCTATGTGTTTGGGTTCTGTGGTAGATCTGCACAGGATTAACGTCACAGGTTTGTGTGTGTGATATATGATTGCAGTGGTATAAATACATACTTTTATTTCCAGATTCAAGGTCCATTAGAAAAGAAACACACAACACATACAATACACAACATTTAAGAAAGATACGTATGGTATCAGATCTAGGGCTGCAACAAACGATTATGTTGATTATCGACTAATCATCAATTATTTTCACCAGTTAATGGTTTTTGTCGATTATTCAGTTTTTCCAATTCATTAAAATATTGAGTTTGACCTATGTAACTAATAAATAAAGCAAGGATATTGTTTAAGTTTCTGAAAATAGCTTTTTAGTGAACCTCGAGCCAGCTGAATGGTTTCTGTGTTCCATCAATAGTCAAACTGCTGCTACTGTGTTTGAAATAAGGCAGGGCAATGACACATTTCACAGTTTGATTTCTAAGCTTGGTTTTGATATATATATATATAAATATAAGTAGGTTCTAAGAGTACATACTTATTAAAAACGTATAGCTTAAATGCACTGTAAGTTCCTTTGAAGTATTTTGCTTTGTTGTATTTATATACAACTGCATATATTGTAGAATCATCAGTTATTATATTAGAACATTATTTTAAAATCTAAAGACTGCTCAATTACATGATTTATTTAAGATAAATATAAGCTACCCCAGCTGGAAAAAACATTGAAATACTATTATAAAACATAAACTTAAATCATTAATACTGTTACAAAACTCCTTTTTGTAGTGTGTTTTGGGCATTATTCTCACCAGGTACAGATAGACAATTTAAATGATACACTTCGGCTTTAAGAGAACATGTTTTTGGTGGATTAATGTGTTTATTTGTTATAGGTGTAAAATGCTAAAAAATCTCTCTGTGGCTATCGTCACAGTCCGCTCTGCTAGTTCAGTTTGCGTTGGGAAGCGGCGTGTTCTTCTATGGCGTTAATGCATTGCCTCTTTAAGGGTAGTCGTGCTATAGCAAAGTCAAACAACTACTCGACAACAAATTTATTTTTTTTGTCGATGTTATCGAGTAATCGTTGCAGCCCTAATGGGATCACACTTTGCCAAGGATTTGACCAAAACATCATAATAGCATTCTGTGAATTATGCAGCTGACAAATGAATTTATATCAAATGTCTCATTCAAGCCATAAAAGTTATTTGTCTTGATATACAAAACAGATTACTTGCACTGCTCATATAATCATTCTGATTTCTTCTGATCATCGGCAGTTTAAGGCTTGCATAAGCTCACTTTTTTAACCCATATGGGGCAGAATATAAAGCAGTATAAAATGTAATGAAAAGTTATATCTTAACCTGATCTGAACACACATTTATTTTTCGTAACTTATTGGCTCGAGCATACAGCTCTGCCTGTACATATCATCATCATCATCATCAATAATATGTCCCAAATATTTCATTTTAGTTCGTACACTTAGAGACTTGCCCTGCCAGATACAAATCTGACAAATGAAGATCCATATCTCCTTTTTTTCTACATATCATGACAGCACTCTTTTTTTATATTATAATGCACATCGTGTTTGATCCCATAATCACAACACTTCTTAATCAGCTGTTTAGCATAAAGTGTGTGTATGTCAGAGTTGAGGGCGGATCCATGACATGCAGTTTGATTCTTTTTTTTGTACACAGGTAAAATTCTCAATGATGACATGGCTCTTAAAGAGTACAAGATAGATGAGAAGAACTTTGTGGTTGTGATGGTAGCAAAGGTGAGTTTCTGCCTGTCCCTTCTGCATCTTCCATTAGAAATAAATGAACAATCTGTTTGACTTCAGGTTTAATATTTCAGTCCTGATGAGAGATTTACCAGGAAATATGAACATCACTAAATACTGAATGTTTCTTTGTGTTTCTGTAAATAGTGTCTAGAGATTCAAATATAATAGCGGACCTACTGTACTTCTGTTGAATTGTATTCAACATTTAAAGGGGAAGTTCACCCAAACATCAATTTTGTGTGATTTTCTACTCACCCACATGACGTTTAACATGTTTCGAGAAACTTCCGTCATCTTCGGAGCACAAATAAAGATATTAAGGAGAGACATTTCCAGGCTGCGGCGCGACGGTTCCCCTGGAACCCCAACACTTGGAACTCCATCGCAAATGCACGGAGGAATGGGACTGTAAATGAATGTAGGGCAATGTTCTGTCTGAAGCTAAATGGGTTTACAGGGGGGCGCGACCATGAAAAGGTTGAGAACCAATGATCTGGAGGAATGTATTGGTCAGATAACTAAAGATGTCATGTTATTAATGTATATTTTCACACACTTGCAACAGCTGCATGTAGCTCAGTTTAGGGGTGGGCGATCTTAAATCGTGATCGATCCTGAAGGTGGAGGATCGATGAAGTCCTTGTGTTTGTTTGTGTATGACGTTAATTGATGGGGCACCGCTAATTCACTTAGTTTTAGTCTATTTTGCGATTGAAACTCGTTTCCCGGCTGCATTGAGTTCATATAGCCTATGCCCTCTGCTAGTTCTGCGTATGACTGAATTCGTTGCATGATTTAGAGGGAAATAACATTACTCAATAGCAGGGTTATACCAAATCTGCAGACTTTTTTTTTTATTCAGTCCTAAAATATTGGAAAAACTACGTAAATGCGTTTATATTTGTACAGAATTGTAAGTGTGTAAATGTGTTGAAATTTGCCTGTCTATGCAAAAGAAATCCAAATTGGCTGGTGGCGCATGCGTGAGTAGTTGTAAAAATTGCTGGCACAGTCTCAAACTAGTCACAAAATGCGACTATTTGGTCGCAGTCTGGAGCCCTGCAGTATATGCACAAATATATTACTATTGTATAGTAAAAAAATGGACAACACGGAACACTAAAATTTCTAAACTACAGAGGGTATGGCCTTAATTGATCCATTTGTAAACAAGATAAATATCATTTGTTGTTGACCAGTCGACATTTGATCTGCATTTGTGTTTTCTAAAGATGATAACATCCTCTATAGCAAAAAACGAATGTACAGCCATGTATTCACATTCAGATCGTAGATTGAGATTCTTTGTTATGTAGATCTTGATATGCTTTTTTGTGAAGATCGCCCAGCCCTAACTCCATGGTTAGAGCACTGCCCCTGCCAAATGAATGAATGTAAGTACATGTGTACTTCCATCATGAAGTGTCATGTGTCTCCGCTTCTCTTTCCAGCCTAAAGCGGCACCTGCACCTGCATCGACCTCCTCCTCTGCTGCCACGGGGACCAGCGGCGCTTCCTCCAGCACTACAACCACCCCGAGTCCTTCTACTGCCCCGGCTGTACAAACCCCCTCTGATAGCCCCCCCAAAGACGACAAACCTGCTGAGGAGAAACCGGCCAGCAGCGCACCGCCCCCCTCTACGCCCACCAGGTATACACACACAGAGAGCGTGTCACAATTATCACAGCGTGTTATGTCAAACAGTTTGTGCAGTTGCTCCTGAGGTCTTTAAACTCTGTAAAACATGAGAATAATTTGACTTGATCTGCATCAGTTTCTCATTGGTTTGTTTGTTTATTTGCATGCGCTCTAGATGGGTGTTTGGTCGTTGAAGAACGCTGTCATTGTAAACAGACTAACGTTTAGGTTTTATTTCTCTCTCTCAGTTCTCTGTCAAACGCAAATATATTTGATGAGGCGACATCTGCGTTGGGTAAATATCCACACCACTGTATTCACAATAATCCTGACTGCAGGATATAATGACGTGTGTCTTCAAATCATTTGATGGACACGATTGACATTTGATCTCTGGTATAGGTAATAATGCTCTTCTGTTGTCATGTGATTTGCGTGTGCAGTGACAGGTCAGTCATATGAGAACATGGTGACCGAGATCATGCTGATGGGCTACGAGAGAGACAAAGTGGTGGCGGCGCTGAGAGCCAGTTTCAACAATCCTGACCGTGCCGTGGAGTACCTGCTCACGGTGTGACTCTCATTACTTCCTCATGACAAACTATAACTGCACTTCTGTCCTTTATTTACATCATTGTAGGGCTGTGCGACTCTTAATTATCTAATTCTGAATTTTCCGGACAGATATAGCTAGTTTGATTCGATTTGCGCTAAATTTTTTGTAGAGTGAAGTTTCAGCTCAGTATTCTCTTTAGTGTGCAGTAAACACTCAAACTAGAATGAGTACAACATGCCTTTAACATCTGGAGACCCTCTCACTTCCTTCTAGTAGCAGATGCTGCGCCTTTATATCCAATAGATGGTTTAACAGGCGTTGACTGACACAGGCTGTGCGTCAAGTTCAAAGCCGTTTAGGAGACGCTATGTTTTGGATGACGTGTCGCATGGAGCCAGGCCCGGGAATGAGAAGCATTCAGATGCACATGCACTCTTCTTAAATGGGAATAGCGAACATTCATCATAAACGATTTGTTTGTGAGATTAAATGAGCAATATAACAGTCATGTAGCAATAATAACAAAATAATTTAGCACTACATTTCTCACAAAAGCGATTGTGTAGAGTAGGGCTGCAACAACGAATCGATAAAATCGATAAAAATCGATTATTAAAAATGTTGGCAACGAATTTCATTATCGATTCGTTGTATCGCGCGACTATAACGCGCGCCACATGTTTGAGTGGCGTGAGCGTGGCGTTTCTGTTGCGTGTCAGCTCTGTGGCGGCTGCGTCGTGTTTTCTGTATCTTTGCACACCAGCACCGTGCCTGACGCGGCGCTGGCGCGCTGCTGCTGCTAGGTGACATAGAGGGAGGCCGCCGACAGACAAGGGTCTTGTATTCACGACATGTTTAAACTTTTTTCACATAACCTAACCCTTCCAAAATCCGAAAAATGAGTAAGTAGGCTGTCTGTTTATTTAAATAACATTTCCAAATGTTTTGTAGCTTTATTACCTGATGTTGGACCGTCACTCAGATGACACACTAGACTACGTTGTTATTGTAGTGTGTCATATTTTTTTCCATTTTTAATCACATTGTTAAGAGCATAAAAAACAAAAATAATTCAGTCACCAATACATTTTGGGGTTTAATACGAACCACAATTCGTATTAAGATGATTCTCAGATATGTTATTAAAGATGTAACGTAATCAATTGATGCACGAGTTTACTTTATGCAATATGTGTTTCAGATGGACATAAATTAATATTCCCATTCAATGCAATGTATCTTTTCATTGGATATAGCCTAAGCATTTTCTTGGAGGAAGATTTTATGGAAAAAAGTAGTTAATTGGAGTATTCATTTGCAACATTTTAGTAATAATATCTCATACTTAATAGGAATATTAATGTATAATTTATTTCAATATTCACTTGTTGTTTCTCCAAAAATGCATTATAAACATGATTTAAGTCCTGATGTTTTCTACAGTGGACATGTAAACCCCGTAACGTGTAGATGTTGGTTTAATGAAATTCAATTTGAAAATACGTTCAAATAAATGATGATTAGCTTTCAAACATCAAAATGGCATTCATTAATATGTATTCGTGTACACAATTACATATAAACATCTTTTCCTATTCTATTTTGCCTGGAAACGCTTCCAACACGCTTGCGTGTCTCGTGAAAAATAGGCGTCGATTCAATTCCTAGCATGCACGCGTTTTCCGTGCGGCTCGTCTCACGCAGGCAGTGTGCAAGCTCTAACCTGTTAACATGGGAGCCGATTTAAAAACGGTCACGCCAGGCTTCTGAGACGCTCACGCCACGCATCTAGTGTGTCACAGGACTAAAAAAAGTTGATCGCGCCGCGCAGCATAGCGGAGAAAAAATAAATTAAAAAAGCAGAGCGGAGGTAGAGGAAAGACCATCAGAGAGACCCGAAAAAATTCCAGAAAAAAACAGCAAACCATGAGAGGCTTCTTGATGGGAAATGCATCATGTAAACCACAGCCAGCTGTAATAATAATATAATAAGTAATAATAAAGCTTTTGAAATATGTTTTGCAATGTCAGTTCTATTTTTCAGTAAAGGGTTGAAAATGAATGCTTTTAAAAATTTGTATCCGATTAATCGAACAAATAATCGACAGATTAATCGATTATTAAAATAATCGTTAGTTGCAGCTCTAGTGTAGAGCGGAGGTCTGTCACTGGAGTCGGTCACTGAGAGGTCATTATGCTCTGGCTCAGACTCGCTGCTTATTTCGCATCGTAGCCTTATGATTTGCTAATTGTGATTAGATCTCGATTAATGGCACAGCCCTACATCATTGGCCTTTCTGTTCATTTTTGTTTTACTTTGCACTTGCTCGTTGTAATTGATTTGATTTCACACAGTGTTGTTTGTTATGCAATGTAGTTTCAGTTTGGTCTGTCACTGGTTGTGAATTTTGAGGTGTATCGAAGTATCATATATGCAGGTGTTTATTTACCGCACCTCCACATTATAACCTGTCTTTTATTTTAAATGTTGACGTGAACAGGGTATTCCTGCGGAGAGCGAGGGAAGTGTAGGAGTTGCTGCTGACCCCGTGGTTCCTTCAAGTGACACTCCTGTGGTGACCGCCGGCCTCTCTTCCCCATCACTTACTGCTCCATCACAGCCCAGCACAGGATCAGGAGGTGAGTCTCCTCTGGCGCTTTTGCAACAGCTGACTTCACTGAGGCTGGTAATGATGATTGTCTGACCAATCAGGGATCAATGTGTAAACATGTCACATTTTGATATCGGCAGGACTGACTTGAAACTAGGGCTGGAATGATTCCTCAAGTAATTTGAATATAAAAATTTGTCTCGAAGCTTCGTTTAATCCATTAACCTACTTCTATTTTACTGACACACAGCCCGCTAAACTCTGGACACGTTATGTAAATGCTGAAGACGCTGCAGAATAAATGACAGAAACATTGACCGGTTTTCATTTCTGATTTGACAACTGTGAGACTGTGACAAACACTTTGTGTGTGTTAGAATGGTGAGAGAACATTGTGCTTGGTACGTTCCATATCTTTAAACCCAAATTTTAGTCCTTCATGTGATTATAGAGCTGGACAAAGGACGCGGTGACTACTACATTTCAGCCGCTTTTCGATTATTTATGATAATCTTAAATCTAAATGAGTTTATTTTGTCTTGTTGTGATATGTGACCTGTGTTTGACTTGCATAACCTTTTATGTTTTGCTTATAGTCAATATGTTTTCTTGTACAGCTGCTTTGTACCAATGAAAATTTTCAAAAGCGCTATATAAATAAAGCTGACTTGACTTCACGATACAGTTTGGCAGGTGCGTTAAACAGAGCCGATTGTTTGTAAGAAGTGCAGATATGAACTTGCTCTGAGAGTAACATTTTACAAGTTCTTATTATTTGAATACCCGATTAATCGATAGAATATAATACTAGATGACTAAAATAATCGATAGCTACAGCCCTACTTGTAACCTCAACCAAGATACTTTACACAGTGGAAATCCTCCTGAAAGTGAGCTGTACTGCCAAAATGTTTCCTTCAAGTGTGTGTGTGTGTGCGTGTGTGTGTGTGTGCGTGTGTGTGTGTGTGTGTGTGTGTGTGCGTGCAGCGAATCCTCTGGAGTTTTTGAGGAACCAGCCACAGTTCCTTCAGATGAGACAGATCATCCAGCAGAACCCGTCTCTCTTACCAGCTCTACTACAGCAGATCGGTAGAGAGAACCCGCAGCTCCTGCAGGTACACACGCTGAATACTGCACACTCACGTCTGTGTTGAGGGAGAGGTGTCTAACACTACAGAACTGTTGAAATATATAAACCTGCTCAGTGATGTCATTAACAATGCTTCATGAAAGCTTGACACGGTTTGCTTGTTCTGTTCCAAACTCAAACCAAGTGTGAATTGTGTGTTTTGTTTGATGGTAACTAAAGAAACACAAATTTCTGTCAAATTTAGATTTTCTGTTGTTTTCACGCAGCAAATCAGCAGCCATCAAGAGCAGTTTATCCAGATGCTGAATGAGCCTATCCAGGAGGCGGGACAAAGCGGAGGTGGGGGTGTGGCTGAGGCAGGAGGCGGAAACTTAAACTACATCCAGGTCACACCCCAAGAAAAAGAAGCCATTGAGAGGGTAAGTCACTCTGTTTCTCATCTACTTAGATTTCTTAACACTACAGTCAAACTCTTGTGTACACTTTTATATTAATTACATGAAATACAGATTAAGCAGAATGATTGTTGGTTGATCTTTAGTCTTGAGCTTTAAAGTTCAACCACTTATGAGAGTTCAGAGATAGTTAAGAGAGATAGACGTCGGATCTGTGCTGGCAAACCATCAAAGATGCTCTAGTTACCACCAGATGAACACAAAACAATGTTTTTGTTTTTTCCTCAGCTAAAAGCCTTGGGATTCCCAGAAGGACTCGTTATTCAGGCGTACTTCGCTTGTGAGAAGAATGAAAATTTGGCTGCAAACTTCCTTTTACAACAGAACTTTGATGACGATTAGAGGAGGAACCGGCTTGTCTCGATGCTTCCCCATTTCTAATGTTTTTCCTCTTTGTTGATCGTTTTGGAAAAGAAAGCCTATACAAATGCAAACAAACACAACAGGCTGTCATATTCTGTCAAATTTACTCACTGGATGACATGAGCACGTCCATCTGGAGATGACATCATTCGTTCATCTCCAGGGGCAGAAATCAGTAAATGCCTCTTTGCTTCATCTAACATTTGCCCGTGTGCTACCTGATTCTTTTTCTTTTTTCATGACAAACAAAGAGTGTTTTTCCTCCATCTTCAAGACATGTTAGCAGGTTGTGGACGTTTGATTTAAGCTCATTATTAGTGTTCCTGTTCAATATTTTCTGTCTTTATTTCATGATGATCATTATTAGGGATTCCAAATACTGAAACTGCAGTTTTAAATGACAGTAAAGATTTTTAAAGAAGCAAATGAAGTTATATTATATATTATTTCTGTCTGTGGAAGCATCAATGAAGTTTTACTGGTGCAGTGACACCGACACGATTCATTCAGAGCATGTATGACCTCTGTAGTTCTACATAATTACATTTGACATTATTACTACGGTTGCATTTTAAAGGGAAATATATGGTTCGACGAAAATGCACTCTTTTATATATTGTAAACTGTTAAAACGTTTTGCCTGTGTTTATTTAACTCGCGTAAAGTGTTAATACACTATAGACACAGCTGAAAAACTGAGGAATGGTTTAGTCTTTCTATAGAAATTGAGGTCTTCAGCAGCTCGTGCACAGGGACTCTTAGAGGTGATCTACATGACAAATTCTAAAGAAATCAGGTGAGTGATGATTTAATGGTGCTGGTTATGGCTACAATACACTACAAGACTTTTGCTCAGATCTTCAGTCCATGTGTTTCTATCTGAAAAGTGTGTTTGACGTCTAGTTTAAACTAAAGTGCTGATGAATTGAAAACAGGCATTTTAAAGATGGCCTTAGTCTTTACAAGCAAATAGTTTTTTTGGTTCCACTCATTAATATAATTATCACTCTGTTTATGCTACAGGTAGATGTCGAGAGATATATTTCTAATGGCAGGTGTTACTGTGATGTCAGACGTGACTCTGTCCTACAGGTGGCGCTGTTGACCGCTCTATATTCATCTGACCTGAAGATGGCAAATAAAGTAAACACCAAGTGAAAAAGTATTAAAACATATTGACTGAAATGACGGTTATAGCACACATTCACCTTCACTAAATCTGTCAGGTGAAGAACTCTTGTGTGGTGTTCATGTTGTTGTAACCGGTCATGGTGTTTACATTAGTTTGTATGTAAAATAAATACTTCACTGGTTTTATCCCAATCACAAGCAACATATAAGCAGGTGTCTTTCACCTCTGTTAAATCATATTCATGAAATATACTCAATTATATCAGTGGGGAAACGTGTATATCTTCTATAATTATCCTTTTTTGTAGCAAACAATCTGACATAACCAACACCACCTAAATGTTAACGTGATAGTAATGTTCCATTTATAATATTATACATAAACAGTACGTCTAAAATCTTTAATATGCCTGGTTTAAGAAAACGTAATACAACCCTTTATGGTGAATATTTAATTAGACTGAAACCAATTTATAAAGTAGAGTGTTGTGCCAGTAATAATCTCCACCTGCAGTTTAACACAAGTGTGTAATGATGATGTGTAATGTCATGAGCTGTGTAAAGGTAGAAAAACCTGAATGTGTTTGAATGAACCTTAATGAATGCAAATGTTCAGACATGTTCAAACAGAGCGTTTATGCATTATTCCCTTTGAAGAAAATCTCAAATACATTTGATTTTTATTTATATGGAATTGCATTCGTACACAAAATGCAAAAAGCTTGCTGAAAATAGTATTTACACATATACAAAATTTAAGATTATATTACATTATTCTGACTATAAACAAAAAAACATTTGTTCAGAGTTGTGTTTGATTTAATCTTCTATAAAAATATGTATACGTCTTACATATCAAAATGATTGCACCTTACAACCACAGTCCAGTTTAGATTGCCATCACCAAGAGGTCATGTGTTCAACCCCACAGACATGAATGAAAATGCTTTTTTATCTTTGGTACCTCACTGAATACATCTGGCTATCCTCAGCACCATCGTGGAACACACAGAAATCACTCTGTACCTGAAATTAATGGCTTTATAGAGAGCAATAAAAAAATAGATTCATATGATGACGGATCACTGTTTGAGAGATGTGATGAAATGTAGGTCAATTAAAGGCATCTTTAATACATACACACTAATGTTTCCATATATCCCTGATATTCATAATATATTTCCAGTATTTGTGTTTGGCACTCGGCACGTCCAAGTTTTGTCGTAAGTCGATGCGCATTCCAGTAATGTCCCAGTGTGCGAGGAAATGGACAGAATCGCCAGAATGTTGGAAGACGGCGATGACAAAAAAGGTAAAAAACAAGAACCAAGCGATTAAAAAAGTCCCCGTCCCAACCCTGGTCCTTTGGACAACACAGATTGTCGTGAAGCTCGAGTTTTGTTGACTTGTGTTCAAAGGCAACGCTTGGTTCACTAGTCCATCTTCCAGTCCTATAGATGCCGTTTCATGTGCAGTGCAAGATGGTCGGACCTGGAGAAGGCCCGGTCACATTTCTGGCACTGAAAGGGCCGGTGGCCCGTGTGTTTCCTATAATGCCTTGTGAGCTCGTCCGAACGGGCGAATTTCCAGCCACATCCCTCCCAGTCACAGTGATACGGCTTTTCTCCTGAACACATGAAAACACGCAACAGTTAGCACTTCATCTGGAGGTCCTACCCAGAACAATTCAACACACTTTGGTCACATTAAAGAGAGCCGTGTTGCTCATCCTTTCAAGAGTTGAATAGAAGGGGAAGTGTGTTTTTCAACAGGGATCAGTACCAACCTGCTGTTTGAAAAGCAGAGCGCACCACCTGCCAACTGTACTCTCTCCGTCTTACACACTCAGTGCACACAATGCATTTTTGCAGCTGCGGCGTTGCGTGTGTGTTAGGGCGTGTTAGCGCAATAAAGCACATGCACGGAGTAAAAAACCCAGTCCGTTCAGATGCCACTAAACGTGTAACTGAAGTCAGGACACTGACCTGTGTGGGTTCTGTGATGAGCTTTCAGGTGCGAACTCTTGGTGTACGTTTTTCCGCATCCCGCGTAATCGCACATGTGCGTAGCGATCCGCTTCCTTGGCCAGGAACGTCGACCCCGTTTGGGCTTGGTTTCTTCGGGCAAACACTCAGCTGAAGAAATGTGCTCTGTAGGAAAACAAATTCAATAAAACACACGCAAGATTCAAACCGGCTCGTGAAGGTTTGGCAACGGAAGTAAACAACAAATACAAAGTTGAGATCGCTTGAAAAACGTTTGCCAAGAGTTTGTGGACACTTTATTTCATCACCTTGGTACTGCGCAGGAGCCTGTGGAAAGGCCGAATAAGCCGAAGGCGGGTGATGTCCTTGGGACAGGGTCAGCGGAGGCCCCAACGTTTGGGGATGCTCGTCTGGAGAAAGAGAGGAAGCAGAAGAGCCAGCGGCTCCCATGGCTCCTCGTCCGGTGGGAAAGTCCATCAGGGGTCTCTGACTCCCTCCGGGTTGCGAGTTCACCCCCAGGTGGATGTCCATTGGCCGGGTGATGGTGCAGGTGCTGGGACTTTCCTGCTTTATCCAAGGACACACAAACGGAAGGGACGAACTGTCCGAGGCTGAACCGGACTTACCCACGCAAAGATCCTGGTTAGAGTCCATCACGTCCATCGTGGTTGTTACCACAAATTTGCCGTGAAGGCTCGTCGGCTGAAGATATGCGGCGTCCAGTTCCGGCCTCATCAATTCAGCGACGAATCCTCCGGAGGGAGAGACGTCACTGATGTCTTGGATGTTGTACAGCAAGTTGGTCACTTGGCCCTGAGGAGAGGGCATCTGATAGGTGTAAGACATGGGAGAAGATGAAAGAGTTCTGGAG
>NC_136785.1:222875-235375 GCF_947034865.1 Barbatula barbatula | reverse complement strand
CCAGGATTAGAAACCTCTAAAAGCTGAGAACACACTTCACTTTCACCGGCAGATCCAGAAGTCTCTGTGTGTGTTTTTATTTAATGTTTATTTACGATGTGCTTCAAATGAAAGGGTTTACATACGTGGAAAGTTTTTTTAAACAGTAGACAGACTTTGTTATCTTAAAAAAATACAAAATTAAAGATTCATTTTCTTATAACAATATTATTATTTCATTCTGTAGTTTAATAGCTGTTCATGTACATTTGTGTGAATTCCTACTAGTGAAGAAAGAGTGGATGGCAATACTTGGCTGGTACTTGACTTTTTATTACTTAAATGTGTACTAAAGGTGCTAGAAAAGGTTCTTTAGTGATGCCATAGAAGAACCTTTTTTTGGTTCTCCATTAAGGTCTCTTAAAGGAACAAATTCTTTCTTCACTTTTTGATAGTCTGAAGAATCTTTTCTCACCATTAAACAGAATGTTAAATGTTCTTTAAGGAATCCCACAGCCAACAACGGTCATTATGAGAGTGTTTTACAAACTTAATCTGGATCAGATTGTTGAGAACATAAAGATTCATTTCTCATGAGCAATAGTTGAGTTATTTTGGCTATTGAACAAAAAAGTTGAACAAATCATCTATTTTCTGAGTCAACATTACATTTACATTTATGCATTTGGCAGATGCTTTTATCCAAAGAGACTTACATTGTATTATCTTATACATTTATACACAGGTATCTGCAATCCCCTCAGAGATCAGACACACAACCTTGTGCTGTTAACACAATGCTCTTACCACTGAGATACAGGAAAGCTGTTTTGATAAAAATACAGTAAAGTAAAGAAACTGAAAGACTTGACATGACACTTCTTCACATGCACTGTCTCCGTCTGTGGTTTTTAGTTTTGGGTCGCTGAAGTCTGGGTTTGTCAGACACTGGCAGTTGAAATTAAATGTGTCTATATTTGTTTACATGTTTGACATAAAACATTATTGAAAATCCGAACTTGGTTTGTCAGAGCTCACATTAACTAGTTTAAAGGGTAAATATTTCACAACAGAAAATCCCCAAACACCATTATCACTTGATCATCGCTCCAAAAACGCTGGTATGTTTTCTCATGTGGGACGAGAGTGTGTTTGGTTAGAGAGGCTCATTCTGGATGTGCTCACACTGCTGAGAGACGGAGTGATGAAATCATGTATAAACCGGTGTAACTCACAGCGCCGGGCCTCTGGAAATGAACTTCAGACGTAAGTTCTCAATGTAAACCTCTCCCCGTCCCACCAAACACTTTTTCTGGGATTCCCCCGACACTAAACTCTTACAAACTGACGTGTTACGCTGGAGTGATGTCATGTTTATCAGCGTGCTGACGGTGGAGGACGGTTTGCCATCTGAGTTCAAACTCTCTTAAGTTCTCCGTGTGAATGTCAAGCGTCTTTAAGATTGTTCTGTGTCATCTCACTCGGCAGTCAGTCGTTCTGATGTCCGTCAGTACAGCCCAGAGAAAAGCTCTATTAGTCTCAGACGTCTCTCCTGGAATTACTTTAAAGAGAAGCAAACCAGAGTGTCATTGTGTGAACACCTGAAGAGTCTGGCGGTGTAAATGAATGATCCAAATAATCTGGATTTGTGTACATGTGATGAGAAATGCTTGAGTTGATATTGAGATCTTCAATAATATTGACTTTTGATCTGAGCTCAGTTTGACACATTGAGTTGACATCTCTTCTCAAAGTCTAATGACAGACACGTTTGGGACATGAGTCTTTCTAAGCAGAGGTTTCCATTTTTCCTCCTTTGGATCTCATTAATGTCTATGATGGAGACCTGAATTGTATCTCATCTGTGATGGTCTTTCTCATGTGTGTCTCTGCAGTATAGTTTCGTGAATGCAGTGAAACCTTCTCTCCACCTTTATTTTGAAGAGTGTAGTTGAACACAAGGTTGTCTTTATCTTTTGTAACCTCAGTAAGTGAATGAAGTGTTAATGAGGTTAAGCAGACCTTTCATTGCAGAAGAGGTTCATGTCTCCTGTTGCAGACCTCGGAAGAAACTCATATAGAGTTTGACGTTCTAATGGTCTGGAATTCATAATTGCTGTCAGATTTCGGAGCTGTTTTCTCCAGAAGACGTGAGCTTCATGTCCCCGAGGGAAAGTCTCCAAACACGTCACTTATTCATTTTGAGGCGACAGGTTTGGAAACTTGCCGTCTTTTGACTTTCTCCACTGTTGATTTGTGTGAAATGTTTTAGTATTGTACGGTGTTAAAGAAGCACCTGTAGAGTTCAGAGAGTTAAGGGAGGAGGGGCTTGATGATGTCAGCATCTGGCTCAACCAACCACATCACAGCCCAAAGCAAAACTCTGAATGGAAAGAGAGTTTGGCAGAATGAAGGAGGAAAGATGTGGGATAAACTTTCCTGAATGAAATAACTCCTAAGAGACGTTGTTATAGTTTCATAATTCATTTATCTTTTTTCGTGGTTTTTTTATTCTACTTTTTCTTTTTTCTTTCATCTATTCTTTCTGAGATTTTCACCGATCGCACAACAGCGATCAGTGTCGCTCTGGGTGGTTGTCATCACGCATCTGGCAGTGAACAGAAATGTCTCACTTTCATTTGTTTTTATAGCGTTTCAGACTTTTGCTGATGTTTGAACTTTTCTCATTAAAACAAGAGTAGTTCTTGTATTTTGAGTTTTTTTCTTCTCTGTGGTTTCCCAATCGCTGTTGTACTATGATGGAGTCAATGTTCCATAGATGTACTGGAGTCAGAACAGAACGTCATTGTTAGAAATTATGTGAATAGATGGAGAGAGAGAGAGAGAGAGAGAGAGAGAGAGAGAGAGAGAGAGAGAGAGAGAGAGAAAGAGACAGAGAGAGAGAGAGAGAGAGAGAAAGAGAGAGCCCCGGGCAAATAGGAAATTCTGTATTTGTGAGCAGGACGTGACCTTCGCCGCTGTAATTTTCCTTTCTCTGCTGTCATTTAACTGAAGTGAGCTTATCATAAACCATTATATTATATCCATACATTCATTATGTTCATCAACACTAGCAAAGTCAAGTGTTGTAGATTCTTCTGTCTAGAGCATCTGAAGGTTTTTACGTTTACATTTATTCATTTGGCATTTATAGATTTGTTTTCGTCAGGCTGGGATGACCCATGCAGGCAATAATCATCACTGACTGTTGTTATCCATCTCTTATTCTGGAATCAGCAGCGTTTCTTTATGACTGCAGTCTAAAGGTTATGAGGACGACAGCATGACCAATGAATGAAACCAATGACACTGTGATCTTTTTCCTCTGGTGTCGTCACAAGAACATCTCTACGCTTTGGTGCACTTTATGGTTTCTAGGGCTTCTCATCATCTGCCAGGTGTCCGGAGGGTTAGCGGGACGGATTACACACAGAGGTTTGTTCAGAATTTCTCGTAGAAAACACCACTCAAAACAAATGGAATTGTGACAACGTTTACTATGTTGAATCTTTGATTTGGTCTTTCAGTTTGTCTTAAAATAGCAGCAGTGAAAGTTGATGTGTGCGGTATTAAAGTGCGTCACCTGTTGTGCAAGTGACACACTGAACCAAAAGCTGTCAGGTCACACACTGACGCACCCACACAGCACACACACTACACACACACACACACACACACACATAAACACACACGGAAGGGTTTACAGGTATGCAAACACTAACAGGTATGTGTACGCACTAACACACACGAGCGTGTTTACCTGATGTAAAAGACACGTCATGTAGCTTTGACTTCTGTTTCACACACATTCACAGAGATGACATGTGTGTCAGATTCACATTGTGATGTTTTATTAAGAATGTTCGTGCAGATAACTAACCCGCTTCCTAAATCTCTCTAAATTTTCCCAGCATCCCTCCTCCACCCGAGTCCTCACCATCTGCCTATTTTTACCGCGGCATAACGGGAAGGAATTCGATTTTTTGGTCCACATCGGCCCTCCGAATGATCATGAGATTGTGTCGGGTTTGCTCGTAATGACATTATATAATATTGTTTCATATATTATTTGAATTTTGCATGAAGTCTTTCATAGTTTAAACAGTTCTACACATTAATATAGACTTTAATTATGCAAATATATTGTTTGTTTACAGCTGTTTCAAACGTATTATTATTGAATTAGCTTCATTTTCTTTATTCTGTGATTTAAAGTGACACACAGTCACCTCTGTAACTAGACCATTGATTCACATTTTGTCCATATCGACTCATTATAAGTCCTCTGTTTGTCTGGACTGTGTCGTGCCTCTGACGGTCGGGTGCGTGTAGCCCAACACGAACACACAGATGTTTTGTCACCGCTGTAATTTTGATCTTTATCAGAGTTTTTCTGCCCGCCAGCCGGGCTCGCGTGTAATGTTTGTCATAATAGGAAGCAGTGAGCAGAGGCCCAGCGGTACAGACCGGATCAGATAAGACCGGCTTCATGAACTCAGACCGGTTTACCTGTGTGAATGAGTCTCTCTGTACACGACTCACATCATTACTGCCAGCGTCTGTTTGTGGTTCAGCACGGTTTGAGCCGGACACTTAAGCTCGAGTATTTATTGGCTGATAATTACATCACAATTATAGTCATTACAACACAAAACACACACAGTCAGAGTCCAACCGCTCTGTTTGTCTTCATGAATATTTGCCTTCCATTCAGTTTGCTGTTAAAGTCTCTGTCTCTGTCTTCCACAGATGATCCCGCCCCCGTCGCATGTGATTGGTTGAGCCGGTGTTGCTGTAAGGGTTTGAAAACATTCTTTAAGAGGTCAGATGTCAAACTAATGTCAAATATCATTTGGATCGTCTTTGTTTTTGTTTACTGAGAGCTCCATGAAAGGATTTGGAATATAAATGTGATATTTGAAAGGTGTTTATGGAAGCCTGACAGTCGCTCGACACTGTGTGAGAAATGTGAATATTCTGATAAACCTCTCGTTTTGTGTGGAACTGATACCAGAATTGAGATGTTTGGCCGAGCAGAGAGTGACTTTTACAAGGACAGGGCTCACGCTGATGATGTCATTATCTCTCTCTCCAGACACGTATGGCTGTGGGTGAGTCCATCCGGAGCGGCTCCAGTCGCTGGCTGTCGTCGGGTCGAGAGGGTCCGAACGTTCCGGTCTCCGGGGGCTGGGTGGGGTGACGGCCGACTCTGATCTGATTTCAGGAGGAAGGAAACTGGTTTAGTGAAAGAAGGACGGTCCGATAAGAGCCCTGAACACGGTGAAGTTCTTCAGTCTGTTTCACACTCATTCAAACAGGGTATTTTGTGTCATCGGTTTTCTTTGCTGCTTGAGATAGTGTATTATAATCTTTCTCCTGTGGCACAGAACATGCTGAAGCAGACTTAATGTAGATCACGTTCACGTCATTTACTGTAAGAACCGACCCTCACATCCACCTGTCACTACGCACCGCGTGGACTCGTTTCAGGCGCACAGATGGAGCATCATCACAGTGCTGTTTCACTTACACAATCTTCACTCCTGATAAGCCTCTGATGATGCTTTACATTTACATTTACATTTACATTTATTCATTTGGCAGACGCTTTAAAACCAAAGCGATTTACAAGTAGTTTTTTACAGTGGCAAATTACTGCAGAGCAATTAGGGGTAAGGTGTCTTGCTCAAGAGCACTTCAGTTTAAAAAAAGACTTCTTTATTCTATATTCCCTTACAACAAACCCTTATATCTTATGCACCAATATGCCTTTCCGGTCGTCTCAAGTTGTGTTGTGATGTATAAAGTACCATAAAGCAATACTTGAGTAAAGCACAAATAACTCGCCAGAAAATGACTTTGGCAGAAGTGAAAGTAGCCTTTTAGAATAAGACTTGAGAAAAAGTCTTAAAGTAACAGATGAATGTTGTACTTAAGTATCAATTGATCAAATAGTATTTAAAGTAAAGTTGAAGCAAACGTTGTTAATACAATTTTTATTTTAGATAAAGATCAAACATGGTGCTTACATAGAAATGTACAACTTTGAAAAAGCTCTGTGTCAAGCTCAGAAGTTTTATCTGGAACAACATCCCTGACAGCACACATTCATCTGGCAGATGTCTATTAGATGTCTGTCTTTAGTAGTTTGCTCATCTGCATGACGTCTCTGAGTCTGTGAGATGTTTATGGTTCAGAATGGATTTTAAACGTCCCTTTCTAAGATGTTTATCAGATGTTTTACAGATGTCTAGATCAAGTGCCAAGAGCCCAACTAAATCAAGAACTGATCAGAATTAAGGTGGCATGTTTACAGCATTAACTGCAGGTGCAAAGTGATATTGATTCAAAGCTTTTAGTTTCTAACATTGATGCAATATTTGCTTGCTATCAGAGCAGGTCTGTAAAACATCTTAGAACGGCAGATTTACATCCATTATACATCATAAACATCTCACGATCAACACATGTCTGTTCAAACTCAGTCCTCGGTTCCTTTCGTTTCTTTCTCTGAATGACAAAAGCGTCAAATCAGGCTCATAAATGTAAATGACAGGCCTGTAAAAGAAGTCTGGGGGCATTTGTTAAACCGCTTGAGTTCTGCTATAAACACACGGAGGGCACGGCGTTGGACTCTTGTGTGTCATGATAAACTTTGCTGTTCTTGTCTCAATCATTTCTCTGTAAATTGATGGTTTGATGGTAAGCTGTTCATTCATGAATCCTCTCTCACTGACGCGTGCATGTGGTTTACGATGATAAATCAGGCTCGATGTTTAATCTTTCACCTACTTTCATGTCATGGTGTTCTTCTTCGTGTTATCGATGTTGTAAGCAGCACATTTTGGGATGTGTAAAGGCGTGCTGGGGTTTGCAGAGGGTTGCAGATGTTGTGATATGTGGTTGTAAGGATCTTGTTCTCTGCCGTGTTTTTGAAAAGTGAACGTAATGGCACACCTCCTGTCTTCAACAGCCCTAGTGCGTGCAGTTGACTTATGACATCACTTCCTGTTTCCAGTCGTCATCTGAAGTCTCTCTTCTGTCAGAGTTTGATACGGCGTTCTGATATCAGACTCATTTATGATCGATGGATCCATTGTTGTATGATTAGGCTTCCAGCCATAGATTGATAGAAGGTTGCCACGGTGACGGATAAGTGACACGTATAACACAACACATATCTGCATAAACCCAAGCAGCTGTGGTATGAGAGCTCGGAGCCGGAGCAAAGTTCACAACTGTAAATCTGAGTGTCATCTCCAACATACCTGCGGAGAACAGGTGAGACACGCAATCATTTCACAACATCGTCTCGTTCACACATGTCAGTATTAACTAGCTGCTTTGGTTTCAGTGAAGGTTGAATTATCAATGATGATTGGAATTGAGTTTTGCAAGAATCATTCACAATACTTTGATTTACATTTATAAAAACATTTGGAATCTTATCAAATAAAAAGCAGCAGACGTGTGTGTGTAGAATGTGTATGTATGAAACATGTATGATCGTATTTTGGTCACGCTGATGTTTGTCCATCTGTGATCTTCCACTCATGTTGCTGTGATAAAACATGTCCTCTGATCCTTTTTGCTGTCCTTTAGAGTCACTTCAAGTGTTGCTCTCAGAAGCTGAAGCTCTGACACCCATCCACAAGACCACACCCGTCTGAAGTGACATCATCAGGAGACCACCATCGGCACGCTGGTGTGACATCACTCTGCCGCACGTCTCGCTAAAGCCGTGGGCAGCTCGTCCTCAGGGCAAGGCAAACGCAATCGCTTTAATTCAAACAATCTGAGCTGAAATGAGCTGTGCTGTTTTTGGCTTGCCTCTCGGTTTGTAATGAGCTCTCTGGACAGATTCATGTGCCGGGATCCAGGCCCTGCACTCCGTCATGAACCAAGGCTGCAGTGATGTTTCTTCAGGAATGCAAGCGAGAGGTCAACATCACGAGGAGAGAGAGAGAGAGCGAGAGATGGAATTTCCCTCTTCAGTCGGCCATCAGCAGCGTCAGCGATTACAGACCGAGAGCTCTGCTGCTGTAAGACTTTAACAGGCTTCACTAAAGTAATGTAAGGATCGTGATTTTACCGCTGAAGCATCTCAACCCGCTCTTTCGACCACACGTCCTGCAGAATGAGAAAGAGTCAACATGCACGGTTGCAAAACAGATGTTTGTGACACTAACCAAACCGACACTGAACACGTTCACATCTGCAAGGAGGTGCATATACGTATACTGTATAGAATTCACATTTTTGCTTGGTCACACTGGACAAAAAACAACTGGTAGGATTCATACATTTCTTTGCACGCAGGTTTTTTTAAGGAAATGTTTTTTTGTGCAAGACATTTCAGTTAATCCAACTAGTTGCTTTTTCAGTGTATTTTGTTCATTTCTAAAAACCAAAGAAAGAGCGAGAGCCCCGCCCACTCTGTGATGTCATGACCGGCCTCACTGCACTGCATGTGACAGAAGAGATCTGAGCTGTGTGTGTTCGGTTTCAGCCCTCAAATCAATTCAACATCCCTTTATACCGACACGAAACACAAACCACCGATTGCCAGGGTGTTGCTAAGGTTTCTTCAGATCACTCTATTAACTGTGTGTGTTTCACGGCTGGGATGTGTTTATGAACGTTATATTGTATTGTAAGAGGTTGTTCTGTCGATGAGTTCCAGATGTTTGAGGTGTGGACTTTAGTGATGATGGATGTCACGCTGCTTCATGTGCTCACACGTGCCCTAAACACTAAACACTGATATCATGCTCTCAGATTCTTCAGTTTACTGTGATGTTCGTCATGTAATTTTCATTATAATTCTATCAGATGCACAAAATCAGTGATGGATTTAATCTGAGTCCATTTGAAATGAACTAACAGCAACATTTAGCTGCTCAGAAGTAAAGTGAACATGCTGCTGATAGATGAAATAATGTCACGGTTCTGGATGAATAAATGATAAAGTGTCTTTTGGTTTCTCCACATCACTGAGAGAGACGTGCAGCTATAGTTTCAGATCGTTGTGTTGATGAAAAGCGAGCGGTCTTTCTGCAGGAATGGTTTGCATTAAATGTTAATGCAGAAAAGTCCTCATTGGATCTCTGGCTGATGCCAAACCTCATCATCAACTCTGTGGTTTTGACAGAAATGTTTATTAAACAGAGCGATGACGTCAGAACGAGACAAACTCTCACAGTTCAACACGTAAGAAACAACTATTTCTCTACCTCACAAACATCAACCTATTTAACTTGAGTTTAACACAAATCATGACTGTAAAGCGTTACCACAACCTGTCAAACTCAAAAACAAAATAAAGTGTCACAATATTATGATATGTTATGTTGTGTTGTGTTGTGTTGTTGTGTTGTGTTGTGTTGTGTTGTGTTGTTGTGTTGTGTTGTGTTGTGTTGTGTTGTGTTGTGTTGTTGTGTTGTGTTGTGTTGTGTTGTGTTGTTGTGTTGTGTTGTGTTGTGTTGTGTTGTGTTGTGTTGTGTTATGTTATGTTATGGGATGGATGGAATGTGATGGGATGTTATGGGATGGGATGGGATTGATGGAATGTGATGGGATGTTATGTTATGTTATGTTATGTTATGTTATGTTATGTTATGTTATGTTATGGGATGGATGGAATGTGATGGGATGTTATGGGATGGGATGGGATTGATGGAATGTGATGGGATGTTATGTTATGTTATGGGATGTTATGTTATGTTATGTTATGTTATGTTATGTTATGTTATGTTATGTTATGTTATGTTATGGGATGGATGGAATGTGATGGGATGTTATGGGATGGGATGGGATTGATGGAATGTGATGGGATGTTATGTTATGTTATGTTATGGGATGTTATGTTATGTTATGTTATGTTATGTTATGTTATGTTATGTTATGTTATGTTATGTTATGTTATGTTATGTTATGTTATGTTATGTTATGTTATGTTATGTTATGTTATGTTATGTGATGGGATGTTATGGGATGGGATGGATGGAATGTGATGGAATGTGATGTTATGGGATGTGATGTTATGGGATGTTATGGGATGTTATGTTATGTTATGTTATGTTATGTTATGTTATGTTATGTGATGTGATGTGATGTGATGTGATGGGATGGGATGGGACGGGATGGGATGGAATGTTATGGGATGGAATGTTATGGGATGGAATTTGATGGGATATTATGGGATGGATGGAATGTGATGTGATGTTATGGGATGTGATTTCTGACCCTCACATTGGGCTTTTTTCTCTCTTTCACAAGAAAGAACGTCACACAGGTTTGGAGCGACGGGTGGGTGGATATTTTTATTTTATTTTGGCAAGAAGCTTTAATGGGTTTTCTTGAATAGATCGTAACTCTTTCAGGCGATCACAGGTTTCTCTTTCAGGGCTCAAGATACTTCCAGTTGCATTTCATTTAAGTATCAACTTAGTCATGGAGGTATTGAGTAGTGGTCTGAGATGTTTCTCCTGAAATAGTTTTTTATGGTTTTCACGGTTCTTAAAAGAACATATTTTCTCATCTTTGTAGAGTCTAAAAGCCTTTTCCACTAAACAGTTTCTTTATGAAATCATCACAGTTCAAATGGGTTCTTCTAGCCCATCATGAACCCAACCTGTGTAGTGTCTCTGATGACATCACTGCGGTTATGATGATGTCATGAGGGGTGTGGCCTTGTGTCATTTAAACATGTATGTTAACAGGGAAAATGTCAAGATGAGTTTCTGCAAACACACTCGCAGGTGGAAAACTGAGATAGTGTTAGTGATGAAATCTCAAGAAGACAAACATTTGAGTCTCAGAAGATTATAAAAATGAGATTGCGTATATGAAAACAAGTTTGTTTTCAGCAGTGCAGCTGTGAGGATAGTGTGTGTGTGTGTCAAATGTTGTTGTCATGACAGCAGCACTCACATGTGCATCATTTCATCACTTTACTGCCAAAAACACATTTTATACAGTAACTCTGTTTCTCAAACCACAGTTAACACAGTTTTCCTTGAAAATGTCTTCTGTCGTGAGTTCTAACAGCGAACGCTGGTGTGTTTTTACTATAGAATGTCACCCATGAGAGGTGATTGGTCACTGTACATGTCAAACACACACGGTCATCACAGTCAGAAGTGCCTGTCGGGTTAAACATCACAGTGTCTGTTGTTCTTCTGACGATGAATTTTGTGATTGAGTTGAAGAGAAATGTTGTGATTTTTGTGCGTGTGGATGTTGTCATGTCTCGCTCATGTTGATCACACACGGCCTGTTTGTGTTTGTTTTGGTAGCGTAGCTACATGACTCCATATGATCGAAAATACAAAGAATATGAGCAGAAACAAACATCATGTTACGTGTGTAAACATGGAAACTGGCAAAAGACCAGAAACAAGCGTTAGTGCGACCGGTGAAAGTCACACACATACTTCCATTATAAGCACTCATGTGAAATTCATCACGTTACTGTCAAGATCCATCAAAAATGGAAAGAAAGAGAAACATCAACTAAATGAAGTGAAAACAAAGCCATCAGTGACATTCATTCCTCATGTCTTCTTTAAAAACAACTTCACCATCAATCACCTTTTCTTTCTTATTTAAAGCCGTGTTTGTGATCAAGAGAGCGATGAGAGAGACCGTCAGTTCTCAATAAACAGATCCTGAAAGTTCTTTTGAATGTTCAATGTTTATAAATAACAGTACAGTGCTGAGGTTTGCTCAATGACGGCCGGTTACAGTGTTTCTCTGAATTCTGTCTGGATATAAACAAGCGTAAGTTACAGTGTCAGACATGAACATGCCAACTACATAACAATCATGTGACTTAAAGCCAAAATATTTTATAAGACAAATGTGCTTGAAATAATCACCATTACAGGATTTGAGGTTTGTTTTATTTTTATTTTGTATTATTTATTTTTGCATGAATTTCAACCAAATCAAAAGCTCAGGAGTGACATCAAGTCATCCAACAGTAATGTAAAAGACTGACATCATGACAACACAGAATTCAGTTCATCTTTCTTTTTTCTGTATGAGATCTAAAAAAATCATTTTCACCTGTTTCTCCAGTTTTCCTTTTCTGCTAATCAATGTAAACATTTGTGAATAATATTGTTAGTAGCTCACAGAATGATTGTTTATATCTAACAAAAACCTAGAAATCATTCGGCAGTGGTCCCTTCATTGTTTTGTGGTGATATTTACTGTATAATTTGGGTTAGCATTTGATTTGTATGAATGCTGGTGGAGAAAACCAGAAGGCTCGTATGAGCTGCAGGGTGTTTCTATATCAGGACGGCACCTGTAAAGTGTTCCAGAAATAACTGAACCTGTGCAGGGAATCTTCCGCCACAGTCTGTTTGGGATCCTCCATCCCTGCAGATATCAGATGGTTTGTTTCTCTCTTCTGTTGATTCTGTTTTTAGAGCAGAATTCCCTCTGTGATGTTTTTCCACACGTCCCATCTGTTAACTGAGAAGATCCGCTTCCACCTGAGCTGGGCATCTGTC
>NC_136785.1:198748-222675 GCF_947034865.1 Barbatula barbatula | reverse complement strand
CCTGTCCTACTTTACTTTTACTACTTTAGTACACTCCACCCACTGATGAGTGTGTGTGTCCCACACCCGAGGTGTGTTTGTTGGCAGGATTAAGTAACATGAAATTGTGGTTTTTAAGGACATAAAGCACGTTTGACACTATTTGACAATATAAATAAAAATAATCAACTGATTACAAGTGTGTGTGTGTGTGCGTGTGTGTGCGTGTGTGTGAGCATGTGTGTCGTGCGTGTGTGCGTGCGTGCGTGCGTGTGGTGTGTGTGTAGTAAGATAATAAGATCTGTGTTCTCATCTGAAATTATACTGACTCTAATTCAACGATGAGTCATGAGTGTAACACACACAAACACTTTATTTCACTGTCAGACGGAAAGTGAACTTTCACTTTGTGTGATCAGTTTTTTTATTTTCTTACATTTACACACACTGAATTATGACAGAATTTTCTGAATCTGTTCAACATTAATGCTGAAGAGTTTATGTGAACCGCGTGTGTGAAGCAGAAAGATAAAGGAATGCAGAGGGCGGACTAAAGCATTAGATTGTTTAGTATTGGTCAGAATAGCTGTCAGTCTCTGGCTGTACAATTCAATTCATTTATTATCTGATGTCATCACACATTGAATAAATGAAATATTTCAGAATAGAGTACTACCATAGAACATACACAGCATACTGTTTTAAACTAGTGAACTAGATGACTTGATGGAGTTCTCTTTTGTGTTTCAGGTGTTTCCTTTGCTTCAGTAAAAATAAAATCAGAATCAAATTATATTACAGTTTTTTACAGACGCTAGGACACATTTCTCAATACTCAGGTCACTTCTGCCAAACTCTTCACACAATTCTCCTAACCAACTTTCAACTTTTTAATGTGTCCTAGCGTCTGTAAAAAACTGTTTACTGGATTCAAGTAAATGTCAGTTCTATGAAACGTTGCTTTTATAGCTAAAAAGGCAAGAATCCCCCACACACAGTAGTCCGTAGTTTAGAGAAACCCAAACTAGATACATAATGAAAGATTTTACTGTTAGTTTGATGTGTGTGAGTAAATGCAGACTCTGTACTATCACTCATTAAACTCCAGACTTCTGTGTGTGCGCGTGTGTGCGCGTGCGCTTGTGTGTGCGCGCGTGTGTGTGCGTGTGTATGAGCATACGTGTGTCTGTGTTTCATGCTTCATCAGATCATGTGTGTAGTGATACTGACTGAAGACATTTCATATTTTGAGTTCTGTTGCTAGAAGTAAAATTGTGTGATCACTCCCCTCCTGTTGTTTCAAACCCAGGTGACTTTCTTCCATGAAACAAAAACAATTTTACAATTAGATTTGGTTTTCTAGAGAAGAAATAAAATATCACACAACCCTGATGACACGAGCAGATGCAAGTTGTTGTTTCAGAGATCTCTTTATTTCAGTGTTATCACACAGACACGGACGCGCACACACACAGACAGAATGTCCGACATTTGGAAAAACAAAAGGGAGAAAAATACGAGAAGGAAAAAAAGGCATTTGGGTTGGACAATAAAACACTAATGAGCGGCTTGTATTAATGCTGAAGATATTGTCTAGACGAGTGGAGTTAAGTGTCAGCGTTTATTTTATGTGAGGAATAATAACATTCTCAGTTTTACATGTTTACTGATTGAAGGGGAAAGTACAGACACACATGTGTGTTCTTATAGAGCTGATCCAGCGGAAGTCTGTCTCGCAGCTCTATTAAACACAACATTTATGTGCTATTTTTAATATTAAAAATCACTGGGCTTTAAATAAAGCTCTCTGTAAATGACTGACACATCATAACATAACCAGCAACAAACATTCTATCAACTCAACATGAATATGAGACAAACAGATTGTGAAGACATGTCAAGTCGCTGCGTCCTTCTGTATCCAGCTCTATCATCTCAGCTTTTGTCAGGTCTGGGCACGAATTGCGTCCTGCCCGCTCTGGTAACCTTGGAACAATGAGACAAGACTGGCTGAGAGTAGAGTAATGTTCTGCACTCTTTGATGCAACAAATACATCAGTTGTTATTGGAAGTGTTCCTGGTTCCGGTTGATCAAACTAGTGCAGCCTAGATCTTTGGAATATATATATAATGATAGTGTAGTGTATGCAAGATTAAAAAGATGCGTCTTTAGTCTAGATTTAAACTGACAGAGTGTGTCTGCCTCCCGGACAGTGCAGGGAAGACTGTTCCAAAGTTTAGGCGCTAGATAGGAAAAGGATCTGACGCCTGCACTTGATTTAGAAATTTAGATTTAGAAAGGCTTTAAAGGCAATTTTAAAGTTAATGTGATGCTTTATAGGTAACCAGTGCAAGGTTGACAGAACCGGGCTAATATGCTCATACTTTTTTGTACCTGTAAGAACTCAAGCTGCCGCATTTCGGATCAGTTTGAGTTTTTTTAATAACCCTGCAGGGCAACAACCTAACAGTACATTACAGCAATCTAGTCTTGATGTCATGAATGCATGAATATTTTAGATATATTGTTATGATGGACAAATGGGAAAAAAAACGTGTTGGCGGTTATTATCAAATAAAACGCCAAGATTCTTTGCTGAAACAAGGGTTTTAGGGAACTTCCGTCAATAGTTAAGCAGTATTCTTGGTTGTTACGCATGGCGGTAGCACTTCTGTTTTGTCCGAGTTCAGTAATAAAAAATGCTTTATGCTTTTTTATATCTACTAGAGGTAGCATGTATAATACAAAGAGCATAGGCCCTAAGACTGAGACTTGTGGTACACCGTACTGGACTTGTGATTTCAAATTTTCGAGTCTATATAGGACAATAGTGTTGAATGAAGCATGAAGGTCTAGCAGCACCAGAGTGTGTGTGCGTGTGTGTGCATTTGTGTGTGTTTGTTAGCAGCGCTTCAGATTTGAATATGGCACAACACATCTCATAAGAAGTAAATCAGTGTGTGTATAAATGTTGCCGGACAGGAATGATCATTTCGCCCAAACATGAGTTTTGTCTCACGTTTTATGCAATATTGGTCTTTAGTCTCTCTCTCTCTCTCTCTCTGAGGGAATCAGTGAATGTGAAAGCAACACAAACACAAGGAAAGCACTCAAGATAAGATGCTGACTCAAATGATTGGTGTTTGTTTAAACTTGTACTCAGAGGAAACACACATTACCTTCAGTTTGCAGCTGGAGAAGGGATAATGAGAGATGATAATGAGATGAGACAAGATGAGATGAGACAGACCAGAGATGAGGTGAGAACACAAATACCTGAGAATCGCTCTGCTGGTTTCTGAAGGCTTGATCGGGACAAACCAGCACTTGTGTGTTGAAGTTGCAGAATCTGGAATACAGTGCAAATAGACGAAAACTCTGCTCAACATCTGGACATCAATGACAAACATCCACTTCACACAAATTTATTACACAACTCTATATGTGAGGCTGAATATGTTCAGGTCAGATAAGGTTGTGGTGATGTTGGGTTCTATAGGGTCAGGTCATGTGAGTATGTAAATGTGAACAGAAAACTGGATTAATTGCTGTCATCATGGAAATTCTGTTGCAGGTTGACATGCGTGTGAAAGAAAGAGAGAGTTGTAAACCTGTCAGACAAGACAGGCTTGTTTGTGTGTGTGTGTGTGTGTGTGTGTGTGTGTGTGTGTGTGTGTGTGTGTGTGTTCTGCACTCTCTGATGCAACAAATACATCAGTTGTTATTGGAAGTAACTAATGCCGCCTAAACCTTCTGCATATTTATATAATGATAGTGTAGTGTGTACAATATTAAAAAGATGCGTCTTTAGTCTAGATTTAAACTGACAGTGTGTCTGACTCCCGGACAGTGCAGGGAAGACTGTTCCAAAGTTTAGGCGCTAGATAGGAAAAGGATCTGACGCCGGCACTTGATTTAGAAATTCTAGGTATTACCATCTGACCTGAGCTTTTTAAATGATAAATTACTATCAAATAAAACGCCAAGATTCCTTGCTGAACGAGGGTTTTATGGAACATCCGTCAATAGTTAAACAGTATTCTTGGTTGTAACGTATGGCAGTTTTTGGTCCGATTAGTAACACTTCTGAGTTCAGTCATAAAAAGTTGTTACTCATCCAGTTTTTATATATGGACTATGCATTCCACTATTCTGCTGAATAAATGAATCTCTGCAGAATCTTCAGGCATAATGTGTTGTGTTGTGATGGTGTCGGTATGGGCTTGCTTTTTATCTGAGTGAAAACGAATAAATGATTGATAAATTATTTTGACATTTAAGATCCGAAATAATGTAATAAGATAAAGGATGATGTCTGGTCTGATAAATGAATTTTCTTTCTGAGCTCATCTGAAGTGATAAATCATTTATTCATCATTAAAGTCACTTTGATTTATTGATATTTTATTGAATAGCAGGATTATTATTAATGTCGGATTAAAGCTGCGGAGATCAAACTGGGGGCTTCATTAATGCTCGTGAATATTTCAAAGCTTGAATAAATTAACATTTTGTGTAATGTTAAATGAGGTGAAGTAATAACATCAGAGCGAGTGTCTTTTAATGACTGAGGCAGGTGCTGAACTGCTGGAATGTGTGCGTGTGTCTTTGATGTTTACAGTTAATGAGAGACAGTTATTGTTTTTCAGGTATTATTTCATTCTTCTCCACTTGTGAATTCAAATCATTTCTGCTGAATCTCAGAAGTAAATAAGTAAGTGTATGTCTATACATTCAGGGATTTAAATGTGTTTTTGTCTGCTAGAACAGTTGAATTAGGCTGAAAGTCTGTTAGAATTCATAAGATTTTTGTGTGTGTGTGTGTGTGTGTGTGTGTGTGTGTGTGTGTGTGTGTGTGTGTGTGTGTGTGTGTGTGTGTGTGTGTGTGTGCGTGCGTGTGTGTGTGTGTGCGTGTGTGTGTGTGTGTATGCGCGTGTGTGTGTGCGTGTGTGCGTGTGTGTGCGCGTTAAGTGTCAAAATGATGTAACAGATATGAAGTTGAGCGTGACAGACAGATCAATCTGCGCCGCCGTTCAATCAAGCTCGAGCTCTTGACAACCATTTTTTATGGGCACGGCTTTATTTACAAGGCTTTTATGGGCACGTTTCCGGCCAAACACTGGAGTATTGTCATGGCGACGGGCGCGCGCAGGTGTGGCGCAGTTACCTGTTCAGCCTCGTGACGCCTCAGTTGAGGTTTACCGCGAGCGCGGCCTCTGGTCGCCCTGGCAACTGCATACTTGACAAACAAGTGCGCAGACTTGATAGACACATTCCTCAGGATCTCCCGGGAAATAAAAACCTTGTTTTTGTGTTGCCGTGGTGACGGTGAGCAAGTGCACGCTTGGCTGATATCGACCCCGCCCCTACATGACGCACGAGTAAACCGCCACGAGGAACCCACGGAACGAGTCTTCTTTTGTCTCCTGTGATAGTGGGGACTCCGGAAGGGAGGAGCAGGGAAAGCCCTGTGTGTGTGTGTAAGTGTGTGTGTGCGTGCGTGCGTGCGTGCGTGCGTGTGTGCGTGTGTGTGCTTGCGCGCGCGGGTGTGTGCATGTCATCATTTCAGACTTTATGGTGGAGACATGAGCAGGTGTGACGTTTACTAAACAATGACATTCACAACAATGGTTTGTAAAGTTTGTGATGTAGGCTAACTCAATGAGACGAGAGCCTCACCATCATCATCCT
Source organism: Barbatula barbatula (assembly GCF_947034865.1). Taxonomy (NCBI): domain Eukaryota; kingdom Metazoa; phylum Chordata; class Actinopteri; order Cypriniformes; family Nemacheilidae; genus Barbatula; species Barbatula barbatula. The sequence continues at coordinate 217,004 of NC_136785.1, read as the reverse complement.
CATCATCATCCTCCTCATCCTTCATCATCATCCTCATCATCATCCTCATCCTCCTCCTCATAATCCTTCATCATCATCCTCATCATCATCCTCATCATCATCCTCATCATCCTTCATCATCATCCTTCATCATCATCCTCATCATCATCCTCATCATCCTTATCATCATCCTCATCATCCTTCATCATCATCCTCCTCATCCTTCATCATCATCCTCATCATCATCCTCATCATCCTTATCATCATCCTCATCATCCTTCATCATCATCCTCATCATCATCCTCCTCATCCTTCATCATCATCCTCATCATCATCCTCATCATCCTTCATCACCATCCTTCATCATCATCCTCATCATCATCGTCCTCCTCATCATCCTTCATCATCATCATCCTCCTCATCATCCTTCATCATCATCCTCATCATCCTCATCATCATCCTCATCATCATCCTCCTCATCCTTCATCATCATCCTCATCATCATCCTCATCCTCCTCCTCATAATCCTTCATCATCATCCTCATCATCATCCTCATCATCATCCTCATCATCCTTCATCATCATCCTTCATCATCATCCTCATCATCATCCTCATCATCCTTATCATCATCCTCATCATCCTTCATCATCATCCTCCTCATCCTTCATCATCATCCTCATCATCATCCTCATCATCCTTATCATCATCCTCATCATCCTTCATCATCATCCTCATCATCATCCTCCTCATCCTTCATCATCATCCTCATCATCATCCTCATCATCCTTCATCACCATCCTTCATCATCATCCTCATCATCATCGTCCTCCTCATCATCCTTCATCATCATCCTCCTCCTCATCATCCTTTATCATCATCCTCATCATCCTCATCATCATCCTCATCATCATCCTCATCATCCTTCATCATCCTCATCATCATCCTCATCATCATCCTCATCATCCTTCATCACCATCCTTCATCATCATCCTCATCATCATCCTCATCATCATCCTCATCATCATCCTCATCCTCCTTCATCATCATCATCATCCTCATCATCATCCTCATCATCCTTCATCATCATCCTTCATCATCATCCTCATCATCCTCATCATCATCCTCATAATCCTTCATCATCATCCTCATCATCATCATCATCATCCTCATCATCATCCTCATCATCATCCTCATAATCCTTCATCATCATCCTTCATCATCATCCTCATCATCCTCATCATCATCCTCATCATCCTTCATCATCATCCTTCATCATCATCCTTCATCATCATCCTCCTCATCATCCTTCATCATCATCCTCATCATCCTTATCATCATCATCCTCATCATCCTTCGTCATCCTCCTCATCATCCTCCTCATCATCCTTCATCATCATCCTCATCATCCTTCATCATCCTCCTCATCATCATCATCATCATCTACATCCTCATCATCCTCATCATCCTTCATCATCATCCTTATCATCATCATCATCCTCATCATCCTTCATCATCATCCTTATCATCCTCATCACCATCCTCATCATCATCCTTATCATCATCATCATCATCCTCATCATCCTTCATCATCATCCTTACCATCCTTATCACCATCCTCATCATCATCCTTATCATCATCCTCATCATCCTTCATCATCATCCTTATCATCCTCATCATCATCCTTATCATCATCCTTATCATCCTCATCACCATCCTCATCATCATCCTTATCATCATCATCATCCTCATCATCCTTCATCATCATCCTTATCATCCTCATCATCATCCTTATCATCATCATCATCCTCATCATCCTTCATCATCATCCTTATCATCCTCATCATCCTCATCATCATCCTCATCATCCTCATCCTCCTCATCATCCTTCATCATCATCCTTATCATCCTCATCACCATCCTCATCATCATCCTTATCATCATCATCATCCTCATCATCCTTCATCATCATCCTTATCATCCTCATCATCATCCTCATCATCATCATCCTCATCCTCCTCATCATCCTTCATCATCATCATCCTCATCCTCCTCATCATCCTTCATCATCATCCTTATCATCCTCATCACCATCCTCATCACCTTCCTTATCATCCTCATCATCCTTCATCATCATCCTTATCATCCTCATCATCATCCTCATCCTCATCATCATCCTCATCATCATCATCCTCATCCTCATCATCATCCTCATCATCATCATCATCATCCTCATCCTCCTCATCATCCTTCATCATCATCCTTATCATCCTCATCACCATCCTCATCACCATCCTTATCATCCTCATCATCCTTCATCATCATCCTTATCATCCTCATCATCATCCTCATCCTCATCCTCATCCTCATCATCATCATCTACATCATCATCATCATCATCATCCTCATCTTCATCATCCTCCTCATCATCATCCTCTCAGGTCCATCACAGAAACTCTTCGTTTCTTTTTATTTATGCATTTATTTTATTAGTCAAACGTCAGTCCTGAACTTTAAATAAATGTAAATACAACTTTTAAATAAATGTAAATGTTTTGGGGTCAGGTTAGTATAACACTCCTGTGATGTTAAAAGTGTTTCAGGGCTGAATTGATATTATAGCAAATAACAAACACTTTACTTTTTCAAGTCAGCATTCATCTGGAACTGATCTGTGATCTGTGATCTATTCAGCTGTCCTTCAGTGATACGTGTGTGTGTGTAGATCCTCAGCTTTAAGCATTCAGAGCTCATGTCATGTGACACATCTGATTATGATTTGAATGTGAAAACATGATTTTACATGCATTGATTCATGTCATCTGATCTGATCCTTCAGTCTCATCACACAGTTCATTGACACATCTTCAGCACAAAACTTCATGACGTTAATAAAGAAATAAACTGTGATTTTATTTCTGTCTGATATCTGACACACGAGCTGATGATGTGTTTAACACTGACGTCATTTATTATTGTTCATTCTCATTCAGTCAAAGAATCACAATGAAGCCAGAACTCATGAGAAACCCAAATCACTTCTTCCATTAATATTGTTGTACAGCATGAGTGCATCACAAATGTTTAACAGACTGAAAATATAACGTGAAGGGTGACAGAAGACTTCAGTTAAACATCATCATCATATCAGCTGAATGTGTTTCAAGCTTGAATGAGAGAAGAGAGATGCGTGAACTAGAACAGACTCTTCAGAGGTCCGTGTGATCTTTGCGTCCTCTAGTGGCGGATACGCCTAATGACTGATGATCTTCTCACTTTCTTTCAAGTGTCCTGTGTGAATGTCAGATTATATCATCATTCATTCAACTTTCTGACACGTTCCTCAGGTTGAATGTGAACAAAGATGGATCCATAACATCAGTCATGTTTTAATATATAAACCAAGAAAGTTTTACAGGATATTCAATGATTTTTTACTTTTTTAAGCAAAAACATTTTATACCAGAAAATCTATAAAGCAAAAGTATGTGTACATATGAGGAGTTCATTAGCAAACAAATAAATCCGTTTTTAACTGCATTCCAATGAATATCAATCAAGCTGCTGATAGTTTGCTTTGATTTGAGCCTTAATAACTCAAAGAATACAGCTGTTTTAATGGTGTTATCTGATTTTGGAACCAAACTCTTCATATAGACTGTGATTTTATCATTAAACAAAAATAATAATAATAGAGAATCGTTTTCTCAGTAGCAGTGCTTCAAGAGGCATGTGGTAACACAAACCTTCATGAGTCAAATTTTTACCATGAGCTGTGAAAAAATGATTCAAAACCATTTAAACTTTTAAAACATCAACAAACATGATGGAATATTTGCATTTGAATATTGACGGAATAAAAGCGTATTTATTTTCTCCATTACTACAGACATCACACCAACACAACACGCTGAACTGGCCTGATCCGAATACATCTCAATGAACATCACTCTTTTACATCATACAGTTATACGCCCAAACTTTAAACGTGGAATTCAATGACATCACTACAATGATCCATCATCAGTCCAGATAAACAGACACATCACTCACGATGAAACCCAACATCAGGAGACGTGTTGCATGTAAAAGTGATGCTTCATGTTTTAGGATAAGCGTGTGTGATAAATGAAACGTTAGTCCTTCAGCATTAATGATGTCACTGTGTTCAGCTCCTCACCTCACTGATAATGAGCCCAGATTCTGAAGAATCACATTCCAAAGTGAGAAAACTGACACAACTCCGCTTACATCCCAAACTCAATTACAAGACTGGAATGGAAACAATGATGAAGCGTCAGAGTTCCAGAGATGATGATGATGATGATAGAGAAACAGGCGGCACACATTGAAGGGTCGGTATGTGACACTGACGTGTGAGAGCCGCTCGACCTCATGACAATGAGACTCCAGCTAATGAGAAGCTTCGGTGTCATGATCCACATTTAAAACATGTCAAGACCCCGCAGGACTTTCAAGGAGCCCTGCAAGATTCTTCACAGGCCCATATAAACCCCGTTCCCAACTCACTCCACAGTCGGCAAACTGAACACAGACGACACAGACATGAGAGGTTCATCGTATTCCCAGAAGACTCTGAGCGTCAGCGGATCCAGCAGGATGAGGGTCCAGAGCCCGTCGCCCTCTCGATGCCGCGGGTCGTCGTACAGCCGCGGCCGCGCCGGATTCCAGGGTCAGGCGGTGGAAGTCGCTACGGAGATCCATCAGCACCACGCCAATGAGAAAGAGGAGATGCAGGAGCTGAACGTCCGCTTCGCCGGCTATATCGAGAAGGTCCAGGCGCTGGAACAGAGAAACGCCGCCCTGAGAGCCGAGCTGGAGGGCCTGCAGGGCCGATTCAAGGGAGGTCCCGCCGGACTCGGGGAGGAATATGAACAGAAGTTTAAAGAGATGAAAGATCTCATCGAAGCTCTAACAGCAGAGAAGGGAGCGGCTGACATCGAGAGAGGATACATCGAGGAGGAGGTGGAGGTCTGGAGACTGAAGCTGGAGGAAGAGCTGGCCCTCAAAGGTGAGACTGAGCACAAAACTGCACACAAACATTTCAATGTAACAAATTCATTCTCTATGTCGATACATTTCAGAGGAGGCTGAAATCATCCTGCGCGAGTTCCGCCAGGATGTCGACAACGCCACGCTACAGAAGGCCGACCTGGAGAAACGCATCGAGCAGCTCGTGGCCGAGATCGAGTTCCTGAAAAAGCTCCACGACGAGGAAGTGGCCGACCTCCTCCGACAGATCGAGGAGTCCAAGGTCACGGTGGAGCTGGACTCGGACAGACCCGACCTGGCCGCCTACCTGCGCAACATGCGAGCCGAGATCGAGGCCGTGGCCGCCCGTAACGTCCAAGAAGCGGAGAAGTGGTACAAGGGCAAGTTCGACACCCTGAAAGAGCAAGCCAGCAAACATGAGACCCAGATGAAGACCATGAAGGAGGAGATCACCACCTTTCACAACCAGGTGTCAGACCTGCAGAACCAGATCGACGGTCTGAGAGCGCGCAACGGAGCGCTGGAACAGCAGCTGGAGGACATGGAAGCGGCTCATCTGGATAAGGCGGCGGGTCTGGAGGGCGTCATCGCTCAGCTAGAGAGTCAGTTGTGTGAGACCAGAGCAGAAATGGGCAAATACATGTCCGACTACCAGGAGTTGCTTCACGTCAAACTGAGGCTGGACGCAGAGATCGCCACCTACAGGAAGCTTCTGGAAGGTGAAGAGCGACGGCTGGGCATCTCTGCTGATGGAGTGGCAGGTAAAATAAAACGTGAGCTGATGTGAACTAGCATTCCTTGTGTTTAATAGAATCTGATGGCTTTGTTTTTCCTTCTTCATTCAGAAGCCGTGACGGAAGCCAGAACCACGTCCATGTCTCGTACTGTAGAGACGCACACCGCTATTCAAGGATCCGTCTGAGGAACGATGACACGACTCGCCCCCCCGCTAATCTAAAGTTAACCGGCCATCTATAAGAAAAATACACTCTTAAAAAGAAACCGTTCTTCACACTACAGACACATGTTGAGGTCCCAGAAAACCTTTCAGTCATGTTTCTAATATTTATATCGTCTGAAGAACATTTGGTCACCCTAAAGATGTTTGAGTGTCTTTCTGGAAACGCACGGCCTGACAACGAGTATTTCTTTTTAAGTGTGTACGCAAAATGTGTGTGACCAAAAGTACTAAATAAAGCTTGATTTCAGCCCACGCGTGTCTCTGTTTGAGAGTTCTGACAATCTGAACGTTTGCTGGTTTTGGTGTCTTTAACGTTACTGTAAAAGCAGTCAAAGCACTTCACCCAAAGAAAGAATCATCACACCCAATTCATTCATCTCTTGTCATTTATCATATACAAAAAGTTATCATGAGAACAAACAGGAGAATATTAAAACAGTTCTTGTATGAAGAACGGAAGAGGACGTCATCATCATCACTTTCCCTTCTTCCTCTTCAGTGCTTTCCATTCTCCCTCCTGGGTGGACAGACTGCCGTAGAGCTCCTTCACCTTCCTCTTCCTCTCCGTATCCCTGACACACAAACACATGTTCAGATGAGCAAAAGCATTTCATCCGCCATCTTTCTGCGTGCTGCGTCTTTAAGAAGTGTGCAAACCTGCTGATGACGTCATTGAGTTTCTCATGAGCCAGGAATCTCGAGTCCTTGCGGATTTCTCTCAGCGCTCCTTTAAACTCTCGCTTGTATTTGTGTTTCAGCCGCTCTCGATCCTTCTCTTCCTTTGTGTTTCCTCGCGTTTTGCCGTAGTCCAGTCTGAAATTTTTTAAGAAATGTGACGTACAGAAACAGCATCACACAGAAACCGCTCATGTCAGACGTCACTCTCTCTCTTACTCACATCTGCACAATCTTTGGCGTGAAGAGTTTCAGTGGGATGGGCTTTTTCTTTTTGAACACCAGAGGTGCACGCTGGGAAGGTTTTTCAGAGATGGCCTCTAATATCTCTTTCCGAATATCCTGCAGTGGACACACAAGAGAACAATCACAAAACATGACACGTGATGTGATGCGACGCCGATCATGTGTGATGAGTGAACCTGTATCTCGGTGGGGTAACTCTTAGCAGGAAGATGTTTAAGTAGCAGTGTTCTGATTGGCTTGAAGATCAGGCTGTATGATGTCAAATCCGTATAGAGCGTCGTACATCTCTTTACTAAATCCAGACACGCATCAATGATTGACAGCCTGCATGACACAAACACAGCTGACAAACAACATCGAAACATACAAACAGCAACATCCTGAAGATTCTCAAGATGATCGTGTGTGTACCTGTAGTGGTCTCTCTCCAGTGGAGTGTCTAGTGTGTTTCTGTGAGCGGTACACAATGAAATGGGTTTTCTGCTCCAGCTGAGAGATGCGCTCGGATCCTTCACAACCAACAGATCACAGTTTCTCCCCTGCTGTCTGAACGGACTCACAACAACATAACCTACACACAAACACACGGTGTGTAAATAAAGAACACTCTAGTAGAGATGCGCGGATCATCCATCCGCACCAGTTATTTTCTATGATCTAAATATCTGCACCCGATCATCACATTATTCATTCAAATCCTTTGTTTTAAGCGTGATGTCAGTAGATCTTCTGTGACGTTAGAGTTCATTTGCGCATCTCTGATATAAAAATAAATAAACTCTCCCTTCAGAGGAAACATTTAAAACAATTATATTTTAGAGAATGTAGTTAATATTTGCATAATTAATGACTGATCTTATCCACCCGCAATTAATCAGAATGTACGGTAACCCTTTATTACAGCCTTTATGAAGAATGCATTATAAAGGGTTATTAAAGGGTATGATGCATTATTACTGTTCATTATGTGTGTTGTAATACATTTAATGTTGTTGTAAAGAATTATAACCAAATTTAAAATGCAAAGCGTAAAATTGAATTGATAAGTGTTATAATGTATTAACTGTAGTTACAATTATTCATGAGACATTAAAATGCATTATAAGGTGCGTAGCAAGACATAATTAATGCATTAAAACTACATATATGCTTTAAGTAAGTAAATATGTTTTAAGTAAAGTGTTATCGAATGTACTTTCTTAGTACCTTGCCCACCCGATCCGCGGATATAAACGCAATCCGCGCATCACTACTCTCTTGACGTTGTGCTGTAAGATCTGATGTGTTGAAGTATGAAGAAAATCTGTCACGGCAGTCTGACATGAAACTCCACCCCAACACGTCACTTAACACAACCGCAAAACTATTTCTACTGCTGGTGTTGGTGCTCTCACACACACGCGCGCACAGTGACTGCTGTGTGTAATTGTGGTACCTGTGTTGGTTTTTTCAGGGACCGCCAGGTGAAGGAGACCCAGCAGAAAGTTCAGCATCTCAGGAAAAAACCTCTGAGAGAGAGACACAAACTCCAGCGCCAGACAGCAGAGAACCAAACCCCTACAGACGTCCTCCAAAGACACAACACTGCACTGAAACACACAAAACAACACACATACAAACGTTTACACACACACACAATCCCTCACACACGTCCTCCATTTAGACATTAACATTGAGTTATTTAGCAGACGATTTTATCCAAAGTGACTTACAGAGAGTTCAAGGAGCAATAAGTGATATGTGATAAAAGAGCAATAATACAATAGGTGCTAATACAAAGATACTAGTTTCAACAAAACCCAGAACGACACCTGTGGAGAGAAAGAGACACAACACTACACACACAGACCTTTGTTAGAGTTTGACTGATGTAGAGGAAGGCCGGTGTGCTGACGGCATGTCTGAAGTCTGATGTGGGGAACAGTAGAGCTGTGATCTTCAGATACATCAACTACAAACACAGAGTTAAACATCAGGGGTGGATACATATATGTGACATCTGAGTGTGTTGTGAGTGAATGTCATCGTACCATATCCAGATCCGGCATTGCAGCTCGACCTTTGACCTCCAGCATCTCCTCATTACTGTGAGCGCTGTCGCTTAGCAACGTCTGCATCACTTTACACGCAGCATCAGGAAACATCTGACACAAACTGTGGATCTGACTACACACACAAACACACATCAACATGTGCTTACACTTACACTGCCGTCTGTGTGTGTGTGTGTGTGTGTGTGTGTGTGTGTGTGTGTGTGTGTGTGTGTGTGTGACTCACGGAATGAGACCGTTGATGGTTTTGAGTTGTGGTACATTCTGTGTTGCCAGTTCACCGACATACTCCAGCAGAAAACCAAAGAGTTTCTGAACAGATGAATATATACACTTTATAAACACACACAACCACACACATACACAAACCAACTCACACACACACTGACCTGTAGTTTAGCTTTATTCCCTGCAGACAGACTGGGATGAGTGCACTTCACTGTTCTGTCCACTATGAGTTGCTGTTCATCACAGCTGTGACCCTGCAGGAGATTCTTCAGATCTGTGTACGTGTCTGGAGCTGAGACACACACACACACACACACAGTGTCAGAACATGTGATATTTCTACAACTGTCCAATTATTCTGGATGATACATCAAACTGCACTGCTGTGTGTGTGTGTCACCTGTGAATGTGTACGGCAGTTCTGCTATTGCTGCTGTCTTCATCTTCTCTTCATTCACAGCTGGAGTCACTTTAACACTATGCTCCTCTTTGTCACAGCCCTGATCTTCATCATCCTCACTGCCTTCATCAGACTGGAGATCAGAGTGTCCATCTTCATCTTCAGCCTCATCATCATCCTCTTCATCTTCAGCCTCATCATCCTCTTCATCTTCAGCCTCATCATCATCATCTTCATCTTCATCATCCTCAGCCTCCTTTTCACTCTCATCCTCTTCGTCTTTAAGGTTCCATTTGCCATCCTACACACAGACAGAAAGTCAAACTCATCTGCTCGCAAAATCTTTTGGATTGAAAGGAACAGTTCACTCGTCTCTCACACAGGACCATTTACAGAAAACATCTCTCTGGAGGTTCACACCACATCAGACATTTATCAGTTCATCAGTATCATTTCTGTCAGGTTCACAACCGTCACAAATGATTGACAAGAAGCAGCAGAGTTTAGATTGGTGGTACGGTTCTGTTGTGGGCTAAACTTCCTGGCCGTCCATGCAGCCGCATGAAAAGAGCAGGGAGCGCAGCAATAACCCGCCTCAGGGTAAACAGAACAAGCAGATGTCATTAGTTCTTAAAGATTTGAATCCTTAAATTTAAGTGGAAGACATAATTAAAATGTAGTTGAGACTTATTGAAAGGAATAGCAGAAGCCAAGTCTCGATTGTAAATGTGAGGTGGAGTTGGGGAGGGAGGAGGGTCATTTGCTCTTGAGCAACTCAAACTGTTATTGACTGAATGAAAACAAAACTTGGGATTGCGTCATATTTCTGTAGGTAGAGGAGGATCAGCTGATGCAAGCTTGACTCACGTGACCCGCCAGAACTAACACTATATGCTTGATTTGTGTGAACTGTCCCTTTAATCCAGCTTCCTCTTGTAAATATTGATCATTTATCTGTTTTCTGTAATGCTCAGGCTGAACTCAAACACACCTGCATCATCACATCTGTGTGTGTGTGTGTGTGTGAGACCTTATAAGCGAGTGTTTTGCGGTCGTCACTGTTGAGTATGAATCCATCATTAATATCATCAGCTGAGATGTGTGTGTCTGTGCGAGCAGATTCTTCGTCAGTGTCTCCCTTCATCCTCCTCAGTCGATCCTCCTAATTCACAGAGACACATTAATGATATCATCATCATCATCATCATCATCATCATGTGTGAGAGCGGCAGGTGTTTGTACCTCTAGTGTGTGAAGTCTCTGTCTCTCCTCTCGAGCGAGTTCCTCTGTGCTCTTAAGCCTTTCCGACGGCTGAGCCTTCATCTCAAAACCCAGCTCACGCACCATCACATCATACTCGTCCGGCTGACACACACACAGGGTCATGAACACATATCACAGACGCACACACATACATCAGAGTCATGAACACACATCAGAGTCACACACACAGATGAGTAAGTGAATGTCACCTTGGTTTTCTCGGGCAGATCTTTCTGTTCTGTTTTAGTGGTTTTGCGGGAAAGAAGGTTCTGGATGGATCTCCACTCCTGGTCCAGTTTCTCTGTGAGCACCTGCGCTTCCTCTTTCTGAACCTGACGCTCTCGCTGGAATCACACACATCACATCACATCTCTTTACACATGACAAACATTCACAGCGTTTGATCACTACACTCCCGACAGTATTCCAGCACTTTCTGATAAAACATTTAAAGAACACTAGAGTCACAAAGAGAGCAGAGAAATAAGCAAACATCACAACTCATGAACGTCACGTGTTTTATTTCAGATATGGTGAGACTTTTCAACCTTCTCTTGTTTAGATTTCAGGATGAGTTCTTCAATCAGCTCCAGTCGTGATTTGGATTTGTGTTCTTCATCCTCATCTCCAGTGTCCTTCTTCCTCAGTAGACCTCCTCCTCCTCCACCACCACCGAAGTGTGACGCTGTGAGTTCAGCTGCAGGTACAGAGAGACACTCATCAGAATTCAGTGCGGGGCGTCACATGTGTCAGATGTTTAATCACGCAGTAAAAGTGTCACCTGACAGAAGGCCGTTCTCCTCAGTGTCACTGTCACTGTCAATCACATCGGTCATCTTCTCCATCTCCGCCAGAGACTGACCGAAATGAGTCAGCTCCTCCTCCTCATTTAGATTATACTTGTCCTTCTTCTCCTTTGTGCGCTACACACACACACACACACTGCATTTACTGCATTACTTACAGACATCACAGAACAGTTAAGAGTCAACATAGTGCTGTTGTCGGTGTGGTGATGACGGTGTTGATGTGACGGTGCTGTTGTCGGTCAGGTGATGACGATGTTGATGTGACGGTGCTGTTGTCGGTGTGGTGATGACGGTGTTGATGTGACGGTGCTGTTGTCGGTGTGGTGATGACGGTGTTGATGTGACGGTGCTGTTGGCGGTGTGGTGATGACGGTGTTGATGTGACGGTGCTGTTGTCGGTGTGGTGATGACGGTGTTGATGTGACGGTGCTGTTGTCGGTGTGGTGATGACGGTGTTGATGTGACGGTGCTGTTGGCGGTGTGGTGATGACGGTGTTGATGTGACGGTGCTGTTGTCGGTGTGGTGATGACGGTGTTGATGTGACGGTGCTGTTGTCGGTGTGGTGATGACGGTGTTGATGTGACGGTGCTGTTGGCGGTGTGGTGATGACGGTGTTGATGTGACGGTGCTGTTGTCGGTGTGGTGATGACGGTGTTGATGTGACGGTGCTGTTGTCGGTCAGGTGATGACGATGTTGATGTGACGGTGCTGTTGTCGGTGTGGTGATGACGGTGTTGATGTGACGGTGCTGTTGTCGGTGTGGTGATGACGGTGTTGATGTGACGGTGCTGTTGGCGGTGTGGTGATGACGGTGTTGATGTGACGGTGCTGTTGTCGGTGTGGTGATGACGGTGTTGATGTGACGGTGCTGTTGGCGGTGTGGTGATGACGGTGTTGATGTGACGGTGCTGTTGTCGGTGTGGTGATGACGGTGTTGATGTGACGGTGCTGTTGTCGGTGTGGTGATGACGGTGTTGATGTGACGGTGCTGTTGGCGGTGTGGTGATGACGGTGTTGATGTGACGGTGCTGTTGTCGGTGTGGTGATGACGGTGTTGATGTGACGGTGCTGTTGTCGGTCAGGTGATGACGATGTTGATGTGACGGTGCTGTTGTCGGTGTGGTGATGACGGTGTTGATGTGACGGTGCTGTTGTCGGTGTGGTGATGACGGTGTTGATGTGACGGTGCTGTTGGCGGTGTGGTGATGACGGTGTTGATGTGACGGTGCTGTTGGCGGTGTGGTGATGACGGTGTTGATGTGACGGTGCTGTTGTCGGTGTGGTGATGACGGTGTTGATGTGACGGTGCTGTTGTCGGTGTGGTGATGACGGTGTTGATGTGACCGTGCTGTTGTCGGTCAGGTGATGACGGTGTTGATGTGACGGTGCTGTTGGCGGTGTGGTGATGACGGTGTTGATGTGACGGTGCTGTTGTCGGTGTGGTGATGACGGTGTTGATGTGACCGTGCTGTTGTCGGTCAGGTGATGACGATGTTGATGTGACGGTGCTGTTGTCGGTGTGGTGATGACGGTGTTGATGTGACGGTGCTGTTGTCGGTGTGGTGATGACGGTGTTGATGTGACGGTGCTGTTGGCGGTGTGGTGATGACGGTGTTGATGTGACGGTGCTGTTGTCGGTGTGGTGATGACGGTGTTGATGTGACGGTGCTGTTGTCGGTGTGGTGATGACGGTGTTGATGTGACGGTGCTGTTGTCGGTGCGGTGATGACGGTGTTGATGTGACGGTGCTGTTGGCGGTGCGGTGATGACGGTGTTGATGTGACGGTGCTGTTGGCGGTGCGGTGATGACGGTGTTGATGTGACGGTGCTGTTGGCGGTGCGGTGATGACGGTGTTGATGTGACGGTGCTGTTGGCGGTGCGGTGATGACGGTGTTGATGTGACGGTGCTGTTGGCGGTGTGGTGATGACGGTGTTGATGTGACGGTGCTGTTGGCGGTGTGGTGATGACGGTGTTGATGTGACGGTGCTGTTGGCGGTGTGGTGATGACGGTGTTGATGTGACGGTGCTGTTGTCGGTGTGGTGATGACGGTGTTGATGTGACGGTGCTGTTGTCGGTGTGGTGATGACGGTGTTGATGTGACGGTTCTGTTGGCGGTGTGGTGATGACGGTGTTGATGTGACGGTGCTGTTGGCGGTGTGGTGATGACGGTGTTGATGTGACGGTGCTGTTGGCGGTGTGGTGATGACGGTGTTGATGTGACGGTGCTGTTGGCGGTGTGGTGATGACGGTGTTGATGTGACGGTGCTGTTGGCGGTGTGGTGATGACGGTGTTGATGTGACGGTGCTGTTGGCGGTGTGGTGATGACGGTGTTGATGTGACGGTGCTGTTGGCGGTGTGGTGATGACGGTGTTGATGTGACGGTGCTGTTGTCGGTGTGGTGATGACGGTGTTGATGTGACGGTGCTGTTGTCGGTGTGGTGATGACGGTGTTGATGTGACGGTGCTGTTGTCGGTGTGGTGATGACGGTGTTGATGTGACGGTGCTGTTGTCGGTGTGGTGATGACGGTGTTGATGTGACGGTGCTGTTGTCGGTGTGGTGATGACGGTGTTGATGTGACGGTGCTGTTGTCGGTGTGGTGATGACGGTGTTGATGTGACGGTGCTGTTGGCGGTGTGGTGATGACGGTGTTGATGTGACGGTGCTGTTGGCGGTGTGGTGATGACGGTGTTGATGTGACGGTGCTGTTGTCGGTGTGGTGATGACGGTGTTGATGTGACGGTGCTGTTGGCGGTGTGGTGATGACGGTGTTGATGTGACGGTGCTGTTGTCGGTGTGGTGATGACGGTGTTGATGTGACGGTGCTGTTGGCGGTGTGGTGATGACGGTGTTGATGTGACGGTGCTGTTGTCGGTGTGGTGATGACGGTGTTGATGTGACGGTGCTGTTGGCGGTGTGGTGATGACGGTGTTGATGTGACGGTGCTGTTGTCGGTGTGGTGATGACGGTGTTGATGTGACGGTGCTGTTGTCGGTGTGGTGATGACGGTGTTGATGTGACGGTGCTGTTGTCGGTGTGGTGATGACGGTGTTGATGTGACGGTGCTGTTGTCGGTGTGGTGATGACGGTGTTGATGTGACGGTGCTGTTGTCGGTGTGGTGATGACGGTGTTGATGTGACGGTGCTGTTGGCGGTGTGGTGATGACGGTGTTGATGTGACGGTGCTGTTGTCGGTGTGGTGATGACGGTGTTGATGTGACGGTGCTGTTGTCGGTGTGGTGATGACGGTGTTGATGTGACGGTGCTGTTGTCGGTGTGGTGATGACGGTGTTGATGTGACGGTGCTGTTGTCGGTGTGGTGATGACGGTGTTGATGTGACGGTGCTGTTGGCGGTGTGGTGATGACGGTGTTGATGTGACGGTGCTGTTGTCGGTGTGGTGATGACGGTGTTGATGTGACGGTGCTGTTGTCGGTGTGGTGAATGTGTCACCTGTCTCTCGAGTGTAAATCTCTGCAGTATTTTCTCCTCTGGTGTGATTTTACTGTCATATTCACCAAAGCGTCTGTCAATGAACTTATTGCTTTTGTCTTTCAGTCTGAACTCCTTCAGGAGTGTTTCTTTCCTCTGCAAAGTAAACACAGTAGACATCAAACTCACTATTCTTAGAAAACTCCATAGAATTGCCTGTGGAAGCAGCAGGGTATATTATTAGTAATATCATTGATACAGTAAGACCAAGGTAATACAGTGGGTGTTGTTTAAAAGAAAATAAACAGATGTTTACTACTGTCTGTCAGCGGGATGTTGGTTTCAAACACACGTAAGTGTGTCACGTGTTTAGGTTCAAATAAGCCCCGCTACAGAGCTCGATGTGTGAGCTTTATCTTGGACACTAACAGAGTAAATGTTTAATGCTTTGTGTGTCATACAGACACAGACTTCAGTTCATTACTAGGAGAGAAAACCAATGACAACAATCCTGAAACTCGCGTCACTTGCTCTCGTCCATGTATGCGTACACCGTACCTGAGGGAATCCTGTGGTATTTAGTTTCAGTATATTTTACCTTATTGATGGCTTTGGATCGTGACACTCCCGGCAGACCAACATCGTGTTTACTCTTGCGACCCAAAACATCGAACTTCTTGCGGTTGATTTTCACCTCGAACGGATTATTCTGGATCTCCGGAGCCGCTTTAGATTTGCGGACTTTATCCGAGACAGTCCTGCTCGACTTCTGGTTCTGTTTTCCCATCCTAACACTCAGATGCTCATCAGCTACTAAAGAAATAACTCATAACTTACTGATAAAACGTGATGTTTAAATCTCACTGCTCCATCAGACACGCACACGCACATGGACACACGCACAGAGAGAAGAAAACATACACACGCGACCGATTGGTGATCGCCCCCTGCGGCCAGGAGGGGAAATACACACACACACACACACGACTGCTGATTGTGATGATCGCCCCCTGCGGCCAGGAGGGGAAATACACACACACACACACACTTTTTTTTTTATTATTATTTTTTTTTTATTGAAATTATCAAGATTTACAAACAAACATGGCTGCATAACATCCGTTTCTTCATAATACAGAAAAGACATACCCTGAGGGAGCAGCTCTTAATACAAACAGAAATTATATATGCAGTCTAAGAAAAACAAACAAAAAGATGATTTATAAAAAAATAAATAAAAAAAATTACTACATGACATAAGGGGAGAATTCCGTTATTGTTCAGTTATTAACCTCAGTTGGGAAGTATTTTAGGCTATCATATATTTTTTGTGCTTTCGGACCTTTCAATACAAAAACACACACACACACACACACACACGTGTCTGCTGATTGTGATGATCGCCCCCTGCGGCCAGGAGGGGAAATACACACACACACACACACACACACACACGACTGCTGATTGTGATGATACTGAATAGAAATTCAGAATAGAAACTACACACACATACATTGTGAGGACTTCCCATAGACATGGTCATTTTACACTGCTCCAAACAATAAAGGGAACACCTAAATCACACTATATTATATTTTACATCTACATTTATGCATTTGGCAGATGCTTTTATCCAAAGTGACTTACATTGTATTATCTTATACATTTATACACAGTTATCTGCAATCCCCTGAGATCAGACACACAACCTTGTGCTGTTAACACAATGCTCTTAACACTGAGCTACAGGAAAGCTAGAGATTAGATCTCAATGAACAAAATATCCAGGTTAAATCTCTTCACTTACATACTTTGCATAACTTGCGAGAACAAAATAGTGTGACAGTGGTCAATGAAACACATTCAGGGCAGGAATTACAGTAAAATCACTGTAAAAATGGAAATATTGGCCCATCCAACTTTAAGTTTTACCACAGTAACTCATAATGTCAGTCAGTAATGTGCAGGGCCCTACGTGCCCGTATGAACTCCCCGCAGTGTCTGGGCATACTCCTGATGAGATGGCACATGGTCTCCTCTCAGACCTGGATCAGACCATAAGTGAGCTCCCGGGTCGATTGATCGTCGATCAGGTGTTCCCTTTATTTTTTTGAGCAGTGTAAATACTGTAATGACTCTATATTGCGTCTTGATTCGAACCAAGAAGAGAACAAAACATAACAGCCATTTCCTCCAAATCATTTACTTTTAATGATTTAAATTGAAATTTTTGTCCTTGTGTCTCTGAAGCAACAGATTCAATCAGTGCGTTTTGTTGAGTGTAATTATTTATATGAACTCATGCGTCGTTGTTGTAGATGTGAGTCGGGCAGCAATTATCTGATGTCATTTAATTGTAACATTTAACATAATATAGACCAACTTTACATATTTATCAGTTTCCTGCTTGAAATGATCTGATCTACACACACTCTGAACGGCACAGTTCTTTCAGCAGAAGGCAGAGGGAGTTTTGTTGAAAGTTTGCATACAGATTTTGTTCCTGGAATAATGATCAGGTTCCTGTAAGAGCAGAAAGGATCAATGTTTACATCAATTGTTGCTTAGCAAGCGGTTAACTGGACAGAAGAATACTGTTATGAGTTCACGAACAAAAGATCTTATGGTGCATAACTCACAGAGTCAGGTTGTGGTTTCACTGGCACAGAGATACAACAGTGACTAAACAACACCAGTGTCCAATCTGAAGCAATCAGGCCTATTAACTCAGTCTCTCTCTCTCTCTCTCTCTCTCTCTCTCTCTCTGTCGCTCTGTCTCTCTGTCTCTCTGTCTCTCTGGTCTCTCTGTCTCTCTGTCTCTCTGTCTCTCTGTCTCTCTGTCTCTCTGTCTCTCTGTCTCTCTGTCTCTCTGTCTCTCTGTCTCTCTGTCTCTCTGTCTCTCTGTCTCTCTGTCTCTCTGTCTCTCTGTCTCTCTCGTCTCTCTGTCTCTCTGTCTCTCTGTCTCTCTGTCTCTCTGTCTCTCTGGTCTCTCTGTCTCTCTGTCTCTCTGTCTCTCTGTCTCTCTGTCTCTCTGTCTGCTCTGTCTCTCTGTCTCTCTGTCTCTCTGTCCTCTCTGGTCTCTCTGTCTCTCTGTCTCTCTGTCTCTCTGTCTCTCTGTCTCTCTGTCTCTCTGTCTCTCTGTCTCTCTGTCTCTCTGTCTCTCTGTCTCTCTGTCTCTCTGTCTCTCTGTCTCTCTG
>NC_136785.1:187500-198548 GCF_947034865.1 Barbatula barbatula | reverse complement strand
CCCACACACACACACACACAGAACACATCAGAACCATCATGTGAAGCACATTCATTCCTTCACTATACACAGTTCTCTGGATTGTCCAGTTGAGACGGTTGCTGTGATATTAACTTCTTCACAGGTACATGAAAACAAACCTTTAAATGTTTCAATTATTGACTATTGAACAATATGAACTATAATGTCACGCTAACAGATGTAACATTTGAACAACACAATCATCAATATAAAACAGCAGGTCATTCAGTGGCATTGTGGGTAATGACGGGCGATTTCTATACCCCAACACACAGCTGAAATCTACATGGATGAAAAGACATTCTTCAGTCTCCAGATTGACTGTTGTGATGCCTCCAGATGTTTTGTCTGTGTTTTCTCCTGTAGATTGTGTGAGAGGCAGGATTCCTTCTGACTAAACAAAACATTTTACAAGCAGCAACATATGAAATATTTCATTGGAACACAGAATGTTTCTTCTGCATCAGCACTTCCGGTTTTATATATGTATATATTTTTTCTTACATATATAATTAAATCTTTAATATGATTCGGTTATAAATGGTCTGCTGGTTTTACGAGGTTCAAATGTTTCTGCAGCTGTTAAAAAACTGAAACGGGACGATTTTCTGGGCCGGCATCGGTTACATGACTGTACAGATCTGAACGTGTATTGAATTCCACTTTAAACACATAAAACTGAGATTTTATCAGTTCTCATGAATGTCTCATACTTCTCAAGACTTTCTTTCATTGGACACCAGGTTCCACAGACCAGAAGCGTCTCTGAGAAGAACACACGCACACAAAGCATTGTAAACATTTATTATTCATATTATAAACATGACATGTCTGATACAACAACATTAATATATAACTACATTTACATTTATTCATTTGGCAGAGGCTTTTATCCAAAGCGACTTACAAGTAGGTTTTTTTTTTTACACAGACACATTACTGCAGAGCAATCAGGGTAAGATGTCTTGCTCAAGGACACTTCAGTCATGACCTGCTGGCACTGAGATTAGAACCAGCAACCTTCTGATCACAACTAAATATATAAAACATGTTCTCCTTCATTAAGTGGATTGATCTGTTGATTTTGCTGATGAAACATTACATAAGTTCCCTGCAGAACAGACCTGCTGCTACAGTAGAAACAGCTCACCATCACATGCACACAAAAGCACTTCAACACACACACACACACTGATACGCACATACAATATTGTTCGGTAGGATTTATAAGCTTTCCTTGCCTATGAGGACCTCAATTTTGGTCCCCACGGTGACACGAGTCCCCATGAGTTGGTGTACATCCAGGTTCCCAAAGGATATAAAAACAAGGCCACACACGCACGGGTTATCATCATCTTCCTCATTGCCAGGGGTCCCAGGCTCCTGAGGGTCCAGGGTCACAGCGCGGGTCATCTGCAGGGTACGTGATTGGCTGGGCCTCTTTCTGATAATACTGCAGACGTCTGAGCAGGAACTGACGATCTCTGGGTGCTGATGAGAAATCTCCACACGCTCCTCTGGATCCTTCTCCACATTAAACAGCATGACCTGCTTCAGCTGCTCAGAGACATTCATCTGAGCGCCACCGGGGGGCGGAAACCAGCGAGGACATCCTAAACAACACACACATGCGTACTGCTGAACGGTTTGTGTACAGATGCTTCACATATACGACTTCAATGGTTTCTAGACTGAGAAATAAAATACATCACATTCACACACTGATCTGCAGGTTTGTGTTATGAGTGTCCACTGTCATGATCACATGATGACAGAGATGTTACCTGGGTAACCTGTGAGAAGTTTCCAGCTCTTGTGTCGAATGGCAGCGTGAACAGACACGTTAAATCTAGAGCGGTCCTCAAGAGCGACCGGCAGAGATGCTGAGCGCCACAGAGACTCCTGAAGGAAATCACCGGACTCCTGAAAACCTGCAGACGGACAGAGAGACTTTATAACTCATGCATTCATCAGAATCCCCATTTAAACCTGTGAATGTGTCACTTACATGGAGCGATGTCTACATACAGCGGGTCGATGTTGTGCAAGAGTTCAACTCGAGGGAGACCGCTTTTACCACGACTAAACAAACATCACACACAGAATAAATAACATCACAAACTAAAAACACTCAGAGAGAAGACCACTACGGACTCTCACTGATAGTGTCCCACACATTAAACCCGTCCAGAGGTTTACTGCCATTAGTCGACGCCCCGGCCAGACCCGCAAAAGTAGGCAGCCAATCAGAGATATGAATGAGCTCTTGACTGACAGTTCCTGGCTGCTCGATCAGCGGTCCGGTCACAAAGGCCACACCTCTGACTCCACCCTCCCAGAGTGACCACTTCCTTCCTCGCAGAGGCCAGTTATTTCCTCCTGTGAGCGTCTGACCACCATTATCTGAAAATCAAACAGCGCCACCTTATGGACGTAGAACTGACAACAAAAGGATGATTTATGAACTTATTCATGTAGTTGTAAACCGGTATGGGTGTCTTTCATAAATGTAAATGTAAATGTAAAATGTAAATGTAAATGTAAATGGAACACAAAGGAAGATATTTTGAGAAATGCCTCGGTGGCTTTGTGTTCATACAAGGAAAGTCAAAGGAAACTCATAAAGGTTTAACATGATGTGAGAATGAGGAAATAATGAAAGAATTCTACATTCTCCCCTGAACTAGTTTTCCTGTTGCTCACTGGTTAGATCAGGCGCTAGCAACGCCAAGTTCGTGGGTTGGATCCCAGGGGATTGCACATAGTTAGAAACAAATGTTTGGTATAATGCAGTGTAAGTCACTTTGGATAAAAGCATCTGCCAAATGTATAAATGTGAACGGAGTTCAAGCAAAGATTTGAAGCTGTAGATTCTTCAAAAACAACAGTTCAGAGCGTCAAAGATTTTCAAACTTTCTCACAGGCTAAAAACCTAAAGGAGCGCGGCCGTGTGTCAGTGAAATCCAGAGTGAGATGTATCTGTATGACAGCAGTGTTCAGGGTTCTAGATGGCAGTACCTGTTGAGAACACGAGTACAGTGTTGTTCCACAGTCCTGCGTCCTGAAGAGCTTTGCTCACGTTCCCCACCGCTTCATCCATCGCCGTCACCATCCCTGCGTATTCTCGCCTCCGGTTATCCTTGATGAAAGTGTAGGGGGTGACGTAGCGCTCGGGGACCTGGACGGGCCCGTGAACCGCCTGCAGCGCCAGATACAGGAAGAGAGGCTACAAAGACACATAAGATAAAACCCCATCAAACACAAAACCCCTGTGGAAAGAGCCAGACATCTCCTGACGCGTGCACAGTTACAGTAAATATGAACCTGTGTGTGTGTGTGTGTGTGAGAGTGTGTACTTTGTCAGGTGTGTGCTGTTGAATGATGTCCGTGGCTTTCTGTGTGAACAGTTCTGTTGAGTATTGGCCCGTATAACCTGTGGTCACATCTTCACCGTCCCGCAGGTCCAGAGCGCAGCGGGTGATGTTCAGAGGAGGGATGATAGAACATCTGTGATGGGTGTAATAATCTTCTGAACCCGTCAGGTAACCTGCACATCAACAGTCTATTTTAAAACAACACAAGCGTTGAAAGTTTTGAGGAAATGTGAATTTGAAGACTCATGATCAACTACCGAAAAACGACTGAAAGCCTCTGCGTGTGGGCAGACAGTCTCTCTTGAACATGCCCAGGTGCCATTTGCCCACCATGTGTGTGTTATACCCGGCGTCTCGTAGGATCTGTGGCAGGAGTCTCTCATCCAGAGGAACACAGTACGGCTGACACGGCCAGATGATCTGATGCTGGAGACCCGTGTGAATCTGACAATAGGTTTCAAGGTATACCGAGGTATATAAGAGTTAAACACCCAAATGTTCGGTGATACCGTTTCTAAGGTATGAGCTGTGTTTACAGAAAAATTCATCATTAAATCATGTCATTCAGTGTTTGATGTTTATGTCTCATATATGACAAAAATAGATTTTTTGTAATATTAAGGCTTTATTTTACATGACACATATGTTGGTTTAAAATTAAATGTGTTTTGTCCAGTTGAAAAGTAGTTTTTTTGTTTAAATAACACATTTTAGTGTGTAAAAGCAACATCGTGAAACCGTGATCTTTCAGCAACAAACATATCATACCGTCGCGTGTCTAATCATATCGCGGTATGACGCCTGGTGGCGTTACAACACTGCCCAAGCAGAGATACCATAGAATAGCTACTTGAGGATTATTTACTCCAGTAAACTTCACTCTTTGTTATTTCTTACTGTAGTATTTTATAGTTATAGTGCACTGATAAGCATCAGACCTAACTGTTAACAGTAAATGTCCGTGTGACGGTACCTGATATCTTCCGGTCATCAGCTGGTTTCTGGACGGAGTGCACAGCGGCTGAACGTAATAGCGCTCGAGCCGAGCCCCCTGATCCGATAACCGATCCAAGTGAGGAGTTCTGATCTCAGAACCGTGATATCCCACATCATTCCAGCCCAGATCATCCGCCAAAATAAACACGACATTCGGCTGTTTGGCGTCAAGAATACGAACGAGAATACACAAAAACACAAAAGTGACTTCCTTCAAATTCATCTCGAGCTTTAAGGCAACTTCCGCTCCCTGAAACACGGAAGAGGTTCTTCTGAGCGCGAGACACTGACTGAATAGCGATGAATGAAACTCCTCTATATAGTAATAATATATATTATGGGCTGGGCGGAGCGATCCTGAAGTGAATGGCAAGACGAATTAGCTGCATTTCCACTAGTAACAATTAAAATAAAGATCTCTAGAGTTCAAATATTACAAGTCATATATCTCCATTGACTTCCATTCATTTCTAAGTACAGAGCTCTCTAATTTAATTCTAATCGAATTTTACAGTATCGCCCACTAAATGAGTTTATGGTGAATTAGATTCGTCCGGTTTATAAATGAACTGATGTTTACTGTTGTCATTATAAACAATTAAACCTGTCAAAAATAAAGTGTATTTATTCAGAAGGAAAAGTCACAGTACAAAGAGAAACAGATCGTGTCATCGAAGAATCATTTGATGTGTCTCGCAATGATGTTTAAATGACATAAAAGAAATACTTATAAAAGTACAAAAATCTTGCCAGAAAATGACTTTGGTGAAAGTAGCCTTTTAGAATATGACTTGAGTATTAAAGTATCAGATAAATATAAAACTTTTTATATGAAATCTACTGAAGTATTTAAAGTAGCTGAAGCAAATGTTGTCAATAAAATGTTTATTTTCTTAAGCATAAAGAGCTCTGTCTCAAGTTTATCTCCATCTACATCTCTATGAAAACACAAGTTCAGAAAGCACAACTTTATAACTTTATTAGAGGATAATTGAATCAAGTAATTTTATTTTGTAGTAATGAACATGTTTAGGAGAAATGTATCAGAGTAAACGTCTGCAGAAATATAAAGACTCAAGTAAAGTACAGATACTTTTGTAGTATTTTTGACTTCATCACATTACAACACTGGATGTGTGTGATTACTTCAGAACGTGTTACGAGACATTGTGTTTCTACAGCAGCATTCATAACTCTGTTTAGTGGTTTTGTTCAGTTAAGTGTTTATTAAGACATTCAGAGTGATGTCAAATCAAGTTTTCTTTCCTGATCTCTACTGTAACAGTTCTACTGTAAGTTCTCCTGCAATATGACAAAACATTGTAAACCGCATCAGTCAGTACATCTCTCAATCGGTCTTGCTCTTCTTCTTCTTCTTCTGTAGTCGTGTTCTGGTGGGTTCTGTGAGAACCAGCGGTTCCTGAGTGACCGTGGCCGGGTATTTCTTACCCAGAAGTTCCACTTCCACCTTCTGTCCTATGTTCAGCAGATCCACGGGCAGATAAGCCAACGCCAGACTCTGATTTGTGCTGTAACTGTACGATCCTGACGTCGTATTTCCAACCACCTCCATGAAGAACAAACAGAAACATCACAAACATGATGGACGAGCACATGAACCCTTCTAATGTCACAGACGTGTTTTATTGGAATATTTGTGATGATTGAACACCATTACTGAATCATAGCTCAGTGAATATAAACCTCTGATGATCTGAATGATTATGAAAGACTTATGAAAAGCAAAGCAGTGAAATGATGCAGAAGTGTGAAGAAAATGTGTGCTGGTGTAATGAAAACGGTTTTATAAGTGAGATGTGAAATATCCTGACTGAGGAAAGTCGGTTTCTGCTTTTCTCAAGATCACATTTACATGTGGTGAGTGCTGATGAAAGTGAAGTGTTCGTTCTTTACTTTGCCGTTGTGCCAGATGGTTTCATTGCCCTCGGGGTCGATGTCGTCTGTTTGTAGTGTGAGGAACGCCAGTTTACGCTTCAAACCCTGAGACTTGATCTCCAGCAAAGCCTGTTTCCCCATGAAATCTGCAGACTGATACACACAGAACACACAATCACATCACATCAGTGTGACACCACATGAGAGAAAAAGCACACATGACACATCTCTTATTTCAATGACTTGATAACAGCAGTGAGACCTTTGCTCAAGTCTCCTTTCATCAAAATGTTTCATGATGAAATACTCAGTTGCTCAAAGTCATTTCCTAACATGTCACTCATGTTTTAATGAATGAGGATTTTATAAAGCTGTACACCCAAAGCGCTTTACATCATGAAGGGGGGGTCTCTCCTCACCCACCACCAGTGTGCAGCATCCACCTGTAACCCTAACCAGCGGAGAGAGATGATTATTAGGAGGCCAGTGGCGGGAATCTGGCCTTTATGAGAAGTGCTATTGGATCTTTAATGCCCCACAGGGAGTCAGGACCTGGGGTTAATGTCTCATCTGAAGGACGGTGCTTTTGACAGTATAGTGTCCTCATCACTCTACGGGGGCATCAGACCCTCACAGACTACAGGGTGAGCGCCCTCTGCTGGCCACACAGCAGTAACCTAGCTATCCCAGCATGTCTCCTATCCACACAGTGACCAGGCTCAGCCCTGCTAAGCTTAAGTGTGCAACCAGTCTTACAGGTTAATATGGCTACTGAGTGACATCAAGTTTCAAGTTTATTTTATTTCTAAAGCACATTTAAAAACAGCAACCAGGCTGACCAAAGTGCTGAACAGTATGGACAATATTATAAAAATAAATATATAAAACCCTAGAGCAATGACATACAAGAGCAACAACTCATATCAATAAAACCAAACAGACAATGCCTACAAGAGCAAAGGTTCATAGTTAATCAAATGCCAAGTCGAAATAGTACTTTAAATAGGATTTAAAAGCGACGACAGACTGTTAGGATTGAAGTCACATGGTCTGACTTTCATTTCCCTGTAATGAATTTTGCAGCAGCATTTTGCACACATTGAAGGTGATGGATAGAAGATTTGGACGCCCCAAAGTATAGGGAGTTAGAATATTGTAATTGGGATGTAATCAGTGCATGAACGGCAGTTAGCACAAGCTGATCACCTAATTTGCCTGTCGAGGTTAAGTCTATGATCCCAAAACAGTTCTTGATGCAGGATAGAGAAAACGGAGCTAAAAAGTCCAGATCAATGTAATAGCCTCCAGGATTTCCAGCCGGACCAAGGCCTATAACCTCAGTTTTAGATTTATTGAAAATTAAAATAATTGGGGAGTAGATAAATGTGCGTATAATCCCCATAACAATGAAATGATACGCCATGTTTTCTGAAAATGGAACCCAGGGGGAGTAAATAAAGGCTAAAAAGAATGGGAGCAAGAATTGAACCCTGGGGCACTCCACACGAGAGTTCGGAAGAAGGGGAAGAAACATTTCCCAACTTTACTGAATAACATCTATTAGATAAAAAGATTTAAACCAACCGAGGACGGTGCAATGAATGCCAACACAGTGTTCTAAACGGGATGTTAATGCCGATGTTAAATCTAACAGTACTAAGATCACAGAATCACCCGAGTCAGTCGAGAGTAGTATTCAGTAGTACTGTGCAGGGGCTTAATACCAGACTGAAACGTTTCAAAAATCTAATTTGATAGAGCAATGACACGCTTGTGTGTGTGTGATCTGTCTTCACCTTATTGAGTTTAATGAAATAATCCAAACCAGCTTCAAGAGGATTTGTGTCACAGTTCATCTGAAATGAAAACATTGTCGGTCACTTCATACAGTCTGTGCGAGAGAGAGTGTGTGTATTTATCTGTGTGTGTGTGTGTGTGTAACACCTCGGCGCCCCAGGCTCTGAATCCTTTCTCCAGTCTCAGGGAGTTCATGGCGTATGTGCCAAAGTTATCAATCCCCTCTTCCTGTCCGGTGCTCATGAGCGCTTCATACACCGCTGACATGTTGCTCATGTCCATGTACAACTCCCAACCCAACTCCCCTACAACACACACACAATAAAACACACAGCTTTACACGTGTACACAAACACTGTTGTCACGTTCATTGAGGGTTTATCGGCATGACCGCTCACCCGTGTAGGAGATCCGGACGGCCCGGACCGGAATGCCGGCCAGCTGAATGGATTTACACTGCAGGAATCTGAACGCCGCATCGCTCATGTCTTCATCTGTCAGCTTCTGAAGAACCTTGCGGGAGTTGGGCCCGGCGATGCCCAGAACACCCATCTCATCCGTCACATTAAAAACACTCACGCGATAACCACCATCAGACACCTGACGCTCGATCCATCTGTCACTCAGACACACACACCATAACACCTGTTAGCATCAACCATAGAGAGTGTCGTCGTCAGGGTGTTGCTATGCAGTTCCTCAGGTCTGTATGACATTGTGGTTCAAATCTCAAAACTATGAATGAGCAACAGTAATGTCTCTTTACAGTGTAAATGCATTTCATTTATCCAGAAGGGGGCGCTTAGAGAGTGTTTGTGTTGAGAGGGAGCGTGCTGCTTTCTGATTGGTCGAGATGAAGGGGCAGACACCAGACAGCTGCATTACTGACACACACACACACACACACACGAGACGCACCGCAGATCATGCAGCTCTGATCCTGATCCTGTGATGAGCAGGAACTCTTCAGGGGCCTGCCGGGTAACCGTGACCTCAGCATAGACACGCCCCCGCGGGGTCAACATGTGACTGATGTTGGTCTGACCCACCTGAGAATGAGAAGTAAACAACATGACAGATCTCACGAAAACACGACACAAAGTGCAGTGAAGAAACGAGAGCGGAGAGTCTTTACTCAAATGACCAGACCTTCGGCAGGCTATTAGCCAACAGTCCGTCCAGCAGCTTGTGTGAATCTTCTCCTTTCACTATGAATTTCCCAAAAGGTGAAAGGTCAATCACACCCACTCTCTCCATCACCAGTTTGCACTCTCGCCCCACCGGTCCAAACCAGTTAGTCCGTCTGAAACTGGGTCTGATAGAGAGATGATGAATCATTCATAGAGTTTCTCAAGGGTTTATGTTCCTGAAGTGATGTCTGGAGGTCATCATTACGCAATCTTTGCTTTGAATGTCCCTCAGCTCACTGGACGAAATGATCTCAGAGAATATGGGTTTGATTATGATATTCAACAAGTAAATAAATCAAACCTGAAGTTGACTTTGGTCAGTTATGAACATTTTGTTGACTGCAGCAGTCAGTCATTCTTCTCGTTCAGATCGGTGTGCTCATGTGTTGTGTTGTGTTGTGTTGTGTGTTACGGTGGAACAGGATGAGGATGTTTCATTTCCAAAATCTGAAGATTTTCATAACTATTCTAATAATAACAGAAACTCTGTCAGTGTGTGTAATAAAGCCTTATTTCATTCTATATAGGAATGTAGAAAAGTCTCAGGCCACCAGGCTGATTTAACAGAAAATACAATAAAACAAAAGCTTCTTCAGGCAAACGTCAGTATTTAGTGTGAACTGACTGCTGCACGCTACTGTATGAGTCTCATACCTCATGAGAACATTGCCTCTGCTGTGTGCGTGCATGTGTGTGTGTGTCTCACTTGTATCCAGTATCGTCTCCTGGTTTGTAAAAGTAATGTGGCTGCTCCCAGCCCGCGTGGAAACCCATTGAACATTTATCCTTTAACAGCTCAAAAACACCACTGACTCTGTTAGTCGGTCGGCCCGCAAAACGCTCTTCTTTAGGGTAACCCACTGAAACACACACACACACAGATTTGGGTTCATTTACACGTGTGTAGATGTTTTATTCAGAAACACACAAAGAGATGGGTTTAATTAAACGTGTTTCTCAGACTCACCAATGTTGTTGAATCCGTAAGATTCTCTGGCTTTGGCACACAGGTACGGTGCGCTGGCCCAGTGACCGTAGCGGTTTGGGTCACATTCGATGAGGTCATACGGCGGCTCTCCACTCATGATCCAATCACTGAGAAACTTCCCCACGCCTCCAGAGTGAATTATACCGTACCTGTCAATCAAATATTTGAACATCTGAACAACTTTCACATTCTGAACTTGTGACATAATGACATCTCACGGGTGTGTCAAAGCAGTGTGTGTGTGTGTGTGCGTGTGTGTGTGTACCCAAAGCCAATGGCAGTCCAGTAGTTGCGTGCGCCCTGGTGTGGTCCGATCATAGGCAGCAGGTCAGGAGTGTACGTGATTGGTCCAGATACGATGTTAATGATATCAGCGTTCTTCAGAACCGGCACCATCTCCATTGCCATTTCCACATGATCCATGATCCGGTCCAGATCGGACTCAAACAGTTCCTTACCGAAACCTTCACAACACACAGAAGGATTTGTGTCACAACAGTTTAGAGATCATACGGTTCTTTGCGTGTTGTGTGTCATCTATTGTGTGTTCACCTGGAGGAACGCCGTCTCTGATCCACGAGTCCTGCAGAACCATCTTCTCTTCTTTCTCATAGGGTCCGAACAGAAGGCCGTCACGCTCCTGACGCAGATAATACGAGCCCTCCAGATCTCTGATCACAGGAAGTTCTTTGTCCAGAGCTTTGACCTCAGGGACGGTTGCCGTGACGACATACTGGTGATGTACAGGGACAGTGGGATGCTGAAAACCGATCATCTGACCCAGCT
>NC_136785.1:170000-180000 GCF_947034865.1 Barbatula barbatula | reverse complement strand
ACACAAGCAGAGGGTCAGTGTGTTTGGATTTGTTGACCTTCAGACCCCGTGTGACTGCGCAATGTGTGTCTGACTGTCTTATCACCGCCGGTTAAACAACAGGGCAACTACAAAAAACCCATCTGTGTGACGCACACACACACGATGCCTGTGGGGGGTGTGGTTTAACCTGTGGCGTTGACAATGCGATTGGCTCGGATGGTTCCCTGTGGAGTCTGGACGTCCCATCTGCCATCAGCGGTGGGCGTGAGCCCCGTGACCGGTGCCGGATGAAAGATCTGAGCGCCGTACATACGAGCGCCTGCCGCCAGAGCCATTGTTAGAGAATACGGATCAATGTGACCATCGCCGGGGTTATAGAGACCCGCCAACACCTGAGACAAACACGAGACAAAGATGAGAGACGTCCAGAAAGAGCGGAGAGCGAATGAACACATCTGAAATCACAGTGCCTTGTTCATGTTAAGCAGAGGAAAGAGTTCATGGATCTTCTGTGGTCCGATGAGAAACTGTGGGGTGGGGTGCCAGTGAGTTCTGCTCATCTGATACTTCAGCTCATCCACTCGGACCGGAGAGGACGCCAGTCTGATGCTGCCGGGATGATGGAAACCTACAGCCTTTGACACACATGATACACATTCACCAATCAAAGAAGCCAAACACAAATCCTGAAATATACAGATTTCTGAAAGCTCACCTGTCCCGTCTCCTCCTCCAGCTGCTCAAAGAGTTTAATACTGTAATAATGAATCTTCTTCAGATTAATGCCTGGATGATAATATGTGGTGAGGCCCGCCTACAGATGACATCATCGTTACACACACGTGATGACACTGAAGATTGATATATATGACATGATTGATATGATAAATCAGTGCGTGTACCGCGTGCCATGTGGACCCGGCTGTCAGCTCGGACTTCTCCAGCAGAACCACGTCCTTCTGTCCTGCTTTGGCCAAATGATACGCCAGACTGACACCCACACAACCTCCACCGATGATCACAGTCTCTGCTGAATCCTTCCAGCGCCTGCCCAGAGCCGCACAACCTCCATCCCTGACAACACACACAACACTTCTCTTATCAGGCCCGGCTCCATGGGGGGGGCCAGGGTGAGCTTTCAAATGCTTTGCCTGCCTTGCTACCTCCACCCAGAGCCGCTGAGAGAGTGGATCCGTGAACCGCCGTTGCTGTGTTCCACGGACTCACTGCAACTATCTGTCTCAGCGGCTCTGGGTCAGAGTCCTGCACGGGTCCTGTTTGATAAACCTGCAACATCCGACAGCAGCCATAATTTATTTCCGCACCTGACCCTATACCACTTGACAAAAATGCTGCGACTCAAACCGCCTGCATTACATCATGATGTAGACAAAACCATTTATTTTCTCACGCAACAAGTAACAAAATATTATGAATTCCATCATTTAAAAAATGTAGTAACTCAGTATAAAAATATTGTTAGCTAATAGTAGCTAGGGCCTATATTTGATCAAATTAAACAATCAACAACAACTCTTCACCACATGATGTTAGCAACACAAAAGAGGCGGGACTAGAATGACTGTCCAATGGCTAGGCATTTTTAGCCCTTCCCTGCAGGCTCAAATTTCAACAAACCAATCAAGAAGGGAAAGGCAAAATAAAGCCCGGCCCAAATTTTTTTTGTTTCATTCGGTTACACGTCACGATTTCCAAAAAGAAATCGCAACTTCTTTTTCATGGTGACTTTAATGGCAAAAAGGACCCAGGAGCATGATGAACTAAAACGTTGCTTTAAATTGTGAAAATGTATTGAGTCCTCACTGTAGATGCAGCTTTTAACTCCACCTTTTCAAAAACTCGACACAGTTGCTCCTCTGCGTTTAAAGAAGATTAAACATGACAGCCCGACACCGTGGTATAATGAACACACTCTGCGCTTAAAGAAAGCGGCACGAAAAATGGAGCGCAACTTAGAAAACTAGAAATTAGTTTAAGAAAACTAAATTAGAGGTATTTCGTACAGCATGGAAGGATAGTATTAGAAAATACAGGAAAGCCCTAAAAACGTCTAGATCCGCCTACCTTTCATCACTTATAGAAGAAAAGCACCATAACCCTAGGTTTTTATTTGATACAGTGGCTAAATTAACAAAAAATAAATCGTCAGCGACTTCTGATTCTGTATATCAGCATAGCAGTGATGAATTTATGAACAACTTCACAAATAAAATCCAAGATATTAGAGAAGGATGTTCCATAAAACCCTTGTTCAGCAAAGAATCTTGGAGTTTTATTCAATAGTACTCTGCCATTTGGCACCATGTTTGCCAACACACCTAACCCTGACTCCAATTTAAATATATATCCAAACTACGTCATATGCTGTCACTATCAGATGCAGAGAAGCTAATTCATGCCTTTATGACATCAAGACTAGATTGCTGTAATGTACTGTTAGGTTGTTGCCCTTCAGGCTTATTACAAAAACTCCAACTGGTCCAAAATGTGGCAGCTCGAGTTCTTACACATACAAAAAAGTATGAGCATATTAGCCCGGTTCTGTCAACCTTGCACTGGTTACCTATAAAGCATCAAATTAACTTTAAAATCTTGCTTATTGCGTTTAATGCAAGCACTGTCGAGCAGAGGCTGCAGCTTTTGCCAGAGGGGAACTGTTATCCCCTGGTCAGGCCTGGTTTCCCTCTGAGTTTTTCCCTCCAATGGAGTTTTGGGTTCATTGCCACTGTTTGCATTGTTTGCCAGGCCGGGGGGGGGGGGGGGCTGCTAGAATTTTATAGTTTTATTTATTTAACACTGCATATAGGAATTTATAGTGTGTTTTATATTTGACCTGTGTTTCTCTCTCCTTATCTTGGGTGTGTGATGGCCCCTGTGCGTGTGTGTGTGTGTGTGTGTGTGTGTGTTGTGTGTGAACAACGTCCCTTATACACAACACAACACAAAACACAACCTCCATCCCTGACAACACAACACTTCCCTTACACTCAACACACAACCTCCCTGACAACACACACAAGGCAATACTTCCCTTTTACACAAAACAACACACAACCTCCATCCCTGACAACACACACAACACTTCCCTTATACACAACCTCCCTGACATCACATCATACACAACTGAATCAGACACACAGAACATCTTACAATAACACTGGAAACATTTACACAAGATTTGCAATCACCTTGTGTATTTGACACGTACGCGCGCGCGCGCGCGCACACACACACACACACACACACACACACACACTAAAGATTGAAAGTTATTCAAACCTGTCAGATAAAAATGTCTGTAAAAATACCAAACAAAATAACACTGAGTTTCTCGTGTATCTCACCTGTCATCTGTCGTGACGCTCCGCGCAGGAATCTTCCACGCACTTCTGCTGGACGCGGGAATGATGCGGCAACTGAAAGCGTTTAACACGCGCGACATTCTGCGTTCAAATGAACTTTCTTTACTTTAGTGTGACTTCGGTGCTGAAGAAAACACGCGTGGACCCGCCTATCAGCGCCGCGCGTCACACAGCGACGCTCTGAAATACACTCGCAACTCTCGCTGACCATTCGCGCGTCTTGACGCGCCGCTCGCAGCTGTGTGACAATCAGAACATATGCGTTAGTGTTGACGCACCGCTCGCGTCTTAAAGAAGTGTGATCGCAGCACATTCCTGACCTACATTCATTTGTGCTGTAGTGTCCAGTTCACACATGTCAGATCGGACACACGCATGTATAGTGACAAACACACATAAAACACAATATGCATTTCGACTAAAGGTGTGTGTGTGTGTGTGTGTGTGTGTGTGTGTGTGTGTGTGTGTGGACTTGTGATCAGTATTGATGTGATGACCTACAGTAGCGTCTCTTTCATCAACAGTCTGACAGAATCAACGATATGCTCCACAAACAAAGATTGCGACAAACTGAACCTTGTGTGTGTGTGTGTGTGTGTGTGTGTGTGTGTGTGTGCGCAACTCAGATGTGTCAAGGCAGCACAAGACATGATCAAAGCACATTACAAACATCTGATGTAACACAAACCAATGATAATCAGACTCACATCAGACTCCACGAGAGTTTGGTTCCAAAATGAGAAAACTCCGCTTTTAAAAACTTTCAAAAATCACGTTTTTATTGTGTTAGTGAGCTGTTTTAGTTATTATGGCTCAAATCAAAATAAAAACAACTGCAGTTCGATTGATATTAATTGGAGTGCACAATAAAAAACATGACATTTAAAAACGTTATCTTATTTTGGAACCAAACTCTTCATATCAACATTTACTGCACGACAAACAAGCACTATTGAACTGAAGCAGTGTCCTTAACAAAATAATTCATTTAATATTCAAATGTAATGATTTACACACACATATATATAATTCTGATGTGTTTTATCAGTGGAATGTGACGCATCAGCTGAATAATATTGATATTCTAAGAGTTCAGATTCTTTATCTGTTGAGTGAAACGGGCCGCACGCGCACGCGCACACACCTCCTGTTCTGCTTTATAAGAGGTCGTCTCGTGTGCATGTCACTCGTCTCACCGAGCTCTCCTTCAGGACTCACACTGTCTCTGACTCTACAGCAGTGATATCTTCATCATCATCTTCATCATCATGGCACCATCCGGAACCAAGAGGGTGAGTTACAGACCCACAACCGATCGAA
The DNA here is from genome assembly GCF_947034865.1 of Barbatula barbatula. Lineage (NCBI taxonomy): Eukaryota > Metazoa > Chordata > Actinopteri > Cypriniformes > Nemacheilidae > Barbatula > Barbatula barbatula. The sequence goes on along the minus strand of NC_136785.1, from coordinate 175,315 downwards.
AGGAACTGCGTCAACTATACGTACTGTGTGCGCGCGTCAGATTCTGCGCTAGACTTTGTTTCATAATTGAGTGTTTATTAAAAGTTTTGATGTGAATGACGAGTAAAGTCTTACTGTAAAACATTCTCTTCTCGTGCGCGCAAAATCCGTCAGAATCCAACAGAGCTCATAGTGTGTGTGTGTGTGTGTGTGTGTGTGTGTTGTAGGGTATTCTGGAGCGTCTGGGTTCAGGTGAGGTGGTGATCGGTGACGGTGGTTTTGTCTTTGCTCTGGAGAAGAGAGGTTACGTGAAAGCTGGACCCTGGACACCAGAAGCTGCTGCTGAACACCCAGAGGCCGGTGAGTCTCCTCACAATAACATCTTTGTTTTCCCCATGATCATTCTTTGATGTGCGCTGGACAAGCATGTAAATACCAATAAGACAAATATGTTATCACATCAAATTTAAGACGAAGTGGATGTATAAAACATTGTTTATAATGTCCAGTTAAGGCTAAACTACACTACAAGACTTTTGCGCAGATCTTCAGTCTGGACTTGTTGCAGAAAGTCTGTCAGTCTGCAGATTTCATCAGTCCGTGTGTTTCTATCTGAAACTTTCAGAGTGTGTGACGTCTAGTTCAGTATAAGACCAAGTCTTGCCAGCCATTATCAAAGTTCTGTGTTGGAGAAGACGCAGTTGTTTTTGCTTAAAAGTCAGCATAAGTCAAACAGATGGATCGGACAGTTCAACTAAATGATGTTAAACAAGAACTGATGTTAAAACTGTTCTGATACTCTCATCATTCAGTCTGAGGGTTTTATACTTCCCGCTGTATTAAACCTTTCACTGTTTGGTTCTCAGTGAGAAATGCTGATGTATTTTTCATTATGATTGCAAATCCTTTATGTATTTTTTACTTTTGTTTTTTTATTGGCTCTTTTCCACATAAACCAAGAAACATAAACAGCACGTCTGTTTTAATTTGATATCCGTCTCGCTGAATGTTTAATGCTACATACCTTCACATACTGTCATGTATGGATTTTCCTGTCGATGATATTTGACGACACGCTCTCGAGTGTGTATCATCACCGTATACATTTATGATTATTATTCTAGATGATTATTATTCTAGATGTTATACTTCACTAGAGCTCTGTGTGTTTGACACATGAGATTTCTCTTTCTCTCTCCGTCTCTCAGTGCGACAGCTGCACAGGGAATTCTTGCGAGCCGGGTCAAATGTCATGCAGACTTTTACTTTCTATGCCAGCGATGACAAATTAGAGAACAGAGGCAACAAACTCTCCTTTACCGTAAGCTGCACACACTTTTACTCTGTTTTTACACTGTTTGATCCTCTCACTTTCCTCCATGAACCGCATATGTATGTTTTGTCAGATGTCATGAACGCTGCTTTGCAACATGTTCATTCATAAGTATGTAACGCTCAGAAGAAGAACGTCAACGTTCAGATTCGACTTGATTTCCATAGTGCTGTTCATAATGATGATTTGAAACTAATTCACATTGCGGCACTATGCTGACTTGAATCTTGGTAAAAACTGCTTGTCGGCTGATGTGAGATCAGTGGCTTACCAATGAAGATGATTGATGATTGACAGGGCCAGCAGATCAATGAAGCCGCCTGTGATCTGGCCAGAGAAGTGGCCAATGAGGGCGATGCGCTGGTGGCGGGTGGAGTCTCGCAGACACCTTCATACCTGAGCTGCAAGAGTGAAGACGAAGTGAAGAAGATCTTGAAAAAACAGCTGGATGTCTTCATCAAGAAGAATGTGGATTTCCTCATCGCTGAGGTGAGCTCTCAGATGTTGTCATTGTGTCTGGAGCACTCGGACACAGACAACTATACAGTAGAGTAAAACAGAGATCTCAGAGAACGTTTACACGGTTTCAAAAACTGAAAAGTCTTTCCTTTGCGTTTTTGAGAAGTGACAGCGTTATCAAAACCATCTGCATTTCCATGGATCTGGGAAAATGAATAAAAACGATGTTAAATGCATGCCAGGCCAGTGGATGGCGCTGTAAAGCACATACGCATACACTGTTCATTTGAATGACACCTGAGGGCAGCAAGTGATTTTCCTCCATATGAATTGACTATCACAGACTTAAAGGACCTATGTGTAATGACCTGAACAACGACCATGTAAGCCCAAATTTCTGTCAAAACTTACTCGTAGTGAACACAACTTCCGTTAAAAGAACGAGCCCGTATTAAATGGAGAAAATGAAGAATCTTGTGTTAGGTGTTTCTTCCCCATAGAAATCCATTATATGGAAACGACTTAACAGAAAGGTTTTATGTTCTCAGTTTGTCGCTGCCTGGATCCACGTTATGTGACTTCTTTGTAATTAACTTTAATAAGTAACAAGCTTAACGCGAGACTTTTCTTATTCCTGGAAAAAGTGCTTGTAATTTAAACAGTAGCTAAATTAAGGTTTAATATAAATTAGTTTTTAAGTGTCGTTGTTTCGGTACGTTAAGCCGTTTCATTATAATGAACTTATATGGGTGAGATGTATAAATGTATCCGTTTAAGAATTAATCTTTGGAGCGCCATGACAAGGTTCTTGAACAGTAAGTCTGAGCTCAGCTGGTCATTGTTTAGGTGCGTTAAACCTCGTTAATCGTTTTATAAAGTCATCAGGCTCGACTCATCCCAACCGCAGGTTCAGGTTTACAAGCCACTCCGAATAATAATCTCTGTTTCTCAGTAAATACTCACATTTTACTCACATGGTTTGATCGATTTGAACAGTCAAGAACGACGCAAAACAAAAGTCTTTGAGTTTGTTATAATAAATTCCTATGGAGAAAATCACTTTCTGCCCTCCGTGACGTCATGTGCAACCTATACTCGCGCAAGCCTACAGACATGTGTAATACCCATGCAGATGACATCATCGGTTAATAATTCTTGTGTTTTCTGGATTTAGACGGCAACGAGAACGGCGTCGTTTCAAAAACTTGCTCTCAAAGTTTGCGTTACAGTCCCCTAAAATGCTGTCGTGTTAAAGGACAGCTAAAACACATCATTTTTAGTTGAAAAGGGTCTCGTGTAAATCTGAGCTCTGCTCCATTTGATTGATTGATTGGCAGTACTTTGAGCACGTGGAGGAGGCTGAATGGGCCGTGCAGGTTCTGAAGGCAACGGGAAAGCCTGTAGCAGCGTCTCTGTGTATTGGACCTGAAGGAGACATGCATGGAGTGACACCTGGAGATTGTGCAGTCAGACTCGTCAAAGCTGGTGCGTCTTAACCTGCATTCACAATAATAGCATTTATAAGATCAGGAGATAATGCAGCTTTGTAGAGACTAATGTCTGTAATAGAAAAAGCATCAGTAGTTCAGATGTTGTGGACGCTGAAGTTGATGTTTACACCCGTCAGGTGCTGATATTGTCGGAGTGAACTGTCACTTTGATCCAATGACCTGTGTGAAGACTGTGTCGATGATGAAGGCCGCTGTGGAGAAAGCCGGACTGAAAGCTCATTATATGGTCCAACCGCTGGCCTATCACACACCGGACTGCAGCTGCCAGGGATTCATCGATCTGCCTGAGTTCCCCTTCGGTACACACACGCACGTCTTTGGTTTACTGCCAATGTTTCAGAAATCCACAAATAAAGAGCAAGAGATTCTGTCTCAACTCTTACATCACTTAGATGTGCTTCATTTAAAAGTGAACTTTTAACATTTCTCACCAACCAAACAACCACACTCACATACAGATTAAGTTTGTAAGATATTTGAAAGGCTCTCATGTGTTGTGAATATGAAGCCGATGTGAACGGACACAATCAGTGGATCATGGTGTTGTGTTGTTGTTTGTCCATCAGGTCTTGAACCAAGAATCCTGACGCGCTGGGACATGCAGCAGTATGCCCGCGAGGCCTACAAAGTCGGCATTCGCTTCATTGGAGGCTGCTGTGGCTTTGAACCGTATCACATCCGCGCTGTGGCCGAGGAACTATCTCCCGAGAGAGGATTGCTGCCTGAAGCTTCTCAGAAACATGGACTGTGGGGCAGCGGACTGGAGATGCACACCAAACCCTGGGTCAGAGCCAGGTGAGAGAGAGAGAAAACCCCTGCAAACAATCTCACAAACTCTATCTGAAGACCAGACACACACAGTTCTACACAAAACAACATTTGCATCAAACACACACATCGTCTTGTGTGTAAATGAAAGAATATCTCAATGACCGCGTGCATTTATGATGATTGGTTATAAACGTCATGTTGTGATTCACAGAGCCCGCCGTGACTACTGGGAGAAACTCAAACCAGCCTCAGGACGTCCACTCTGCCCATCCATGTCCGCTCCTGACGGCTGGGGTGTCACCAAGGGTCACGCCGAACTCATGCAGCAGAAAGAGGCCACCACCCAGGAGCAGCTGCGCCCACTCTTTGAGAAAGCTGACACCAAATAATGAGAGGGTCAGAGGTCGGCCTGTCACTGGAGTGATGCGTTTACCAACAGGGGTCTGAAGAAAAAGAGAGAGGCATGTGCAGAAAATATCTGCCCGTCTCTCTTGTGTCTGGCTCCTTAATGTACGTTTAAAAACCAAAGTATTGAACATGTCGACCGCTTACGTCAGCAGGACCAGAATACCTCTAAAAACAACATCACACTAAATGTCTTGTTTATTAATTTCCCTCAAAGTGAGCTTACCTAACCTGCAGAGAGTTAGAGAGAGTGACATGTGATTTGTCTGCGGTTCGTGAGATGTTATGATCAGCAGTAGATCACTGAATGTGCTGCATTCCACATGTTCACATCACTCCAAGTCTTTCTCATGCTCAATAAAATGTGATCTTAATCTCAATATCACTTGTGTTGTCTTTTCATTAATATACCTGAGAACAGCCTGAGATTTTAACAAGTGCGCAACGGATGTTTATTTATAAAGCGCTTTTACATTTTCATTGTTACAAAGCAGCTGTACAAGAAACATATTGACTGTAAGCAAAACATTCAAGATTATACAAGTTTAAGTATACAAGTTAAAAAACAGAAGACACACACACACATTTACATTTACATTGAGTCATTTAGCAGACGCTTTTATCCAAAGCGACTTACAGATGAGGAAACAATGGAAGCAATTATAACAACATAGGTCACAAAATACATAAGTGCATCAAACTAGTCCATTAAAGCCTAGAACAGTATAAACAGCTAAGAATAGTTGAGGTTAGGGTTTTTTTATTTTCACTGATTCATACACACGTACTAACACACATAGACACACACACACACACACACACACACACACACAATATACACACATACTAACACACAT
>NC_136785.1:155000-167500 GCF_947034865.1 Barbatula barbatula | reverse complement strand
ACGTACTAACACACACAAAACACTCCTCACACACACACACACAATATACACACGTACTAACACACACAGACACACACACAAAACACTCCTCACACACACACACACACACACATAGACACACACACAAAACACTCCTCACACCCACACACACAATATACACGCGCACTAACACACACACACACACAAAACACTCCTCACACACACACACAATATACACACGTACTAACACACAGACACACACACAAAACACTCCTCACACACACACACACACATAGACACACACACAAAACACTCCTCACACACAATATACACACGTACTAACACACATAGACACACACACAAAACACTCCTCACACACACAATATATACACACATACTAACACACATAGACACACAAACAACGATTCATACACACACACAAAACACTCCTCACACACACACACACACAAAACACTCCTCACACACAATATACACACGTACTAACACACATAGACACACACACAAAACACTCCTCACACACACACACACACAAAACACTCCTCACACACACACACACAATATACACACATACTAACACACATAGACACACAAACAACGATTCATACACACACACAAAACACTCCTCACACCCACACACACAATATACACACGTACTAACACACATAGACACACACACAAAACACTCCTCACACACAATATATACACACATACTAACACACACAGACACACACACAAAACACTCCTCACACCCACACACACAATATACACGCGTACTAACACACATAGACACACACACAAAACACTCCTCACACACAATATACACACGTACTAACACACATAGACACACACACACACACACACACACACACACACACACAAAACACTCCACACACACAATATATACACACATACTAACACACATAGACACACAAACAACGATTCATACACACACACAAAACACTCCTTACACCCACACACACAATATACACACGTACTAACACACATAGACACACACACAAAACACTCCTCACACCCACACACACAATATACACACGTACTAACACACATAGACACACACACAAAACACTCCTCACACCCACACACACAATATACACACGTACTAACACACATAGACACACACACAAAACACTCCTCACACCCACACACACAATATACACACGTACTAACACACATAGACACACACACAAAACACTCCTCACACCCACACACACAATATACACACGTACTAACACACACAAAACACTCCTCACACACACACACACAATATACACACGTACTAACACACATAGACACACACACAAAACACTCCTCACACCCACACACACAATATACACACGTACTAACACACATAGACACACACACAAAACACTCCTCACACCCACACACACAATATACACACGTACTAACACACATAGACACACACACAAAACACTCCTCACACCCACACACACAATATACACACGTACTAACACACATAGACACACACACAAAACACTCCTCACACCCACACACACAATATACACACGTACTAACACACACAAAACACTCCTCACACACACACACACAATATACACACGTACTAACACACACAGACACACACACAAAACACTCCTCACACACACATAGACACACACACAAAACACTCCTCACACCCACACACACAATATACACGCGCACTAACACACACACACACAAAACACTCCTCACACACACACACAATATACGTACAATATACGTACACGTACTAACACACAGACACACACACAAAACACTCCTCACACACACACACACACACACACACACACACATAGACACACACACAAAACACTCCTCACACACAATATACACACGTACTAACACACATAGACACACACACAAAACACTCCTCACACACACACACACAATATATACACACATACTAACACACATAGACACACAAACAACGATTCATACACACACACAAAACACTCCTCACACCCACACACACAATATACACACGTACTAACACACATAGACACACACACAAAACACTCCTCACACCCACACACACAATATATACACACATACTAACACACACAGACACACACACAAAACACTCCTCACACCCACACACACAATATACACGCGTACTAACACACATAGACACACACACAAAACACTCCTCACACACACACACACAATATACACGCGTACTAACACACATAGACACACACACAAAACACTCCTCACACCCACACACACAATATACACACGTACTAACACACATAGACACACACACAAAACACTCCGCACACACACACACACACAATATATACACACATACTAACACACATAGACACACAAACAACGATTCATACACACACACAAAACACTCCTCACACCCACACACACAATATACACACGTACTAACACACATAGACACACAAACAACGATTCATACACACACACAAAACACTCCTTACACCCACACACACAATATACACACGTACTAACACACATAGACACACACACAAAACACTCCTCACACCCACACACACAATATACACACGTACTAACACACACAAAACACTCCTCACACACACACACACAATATACACACGTACTAACACACACAGACACACACACAAAACACTCCTCACACACACACACACACACACACACATAGACACACACACAAAACACTCCTCACACCCACACACACAATATACACGCGCACTAACACACACACACACACAAAACACTCCTCACACACACACACAATATACACACGTACTAACACACAGACACACACACAAAACACTCCTCACACACACACACACACACACATAGACACACACACAAAACACTCCTCACACACAATATACACACATACTAACACACATAGACACACAAACAACGATTCATACACACACACAAAACACTCCTCACACACACACACACACAAAACACTCCTCACACACAATATACACACGTACTAACACACATAGACACACACACAAAACACTCCTCACACACACACACACACAAAACACTCCTCACACACACACACACAATATACACACATACTAACACACATAGACACACAAACAACGATTCATACACACACACAAAACACTCCTCACACCCACACACACAATATACACACGTACTAACACACATAGACACACACACAAAACACTCCTCACACACAATATATACACACATACTAACACACACAGACACACACACAAAACACTCCTCACACCCACACACACAATATACACGCGTACTAACACACATAGACACACACACAAAACACTCCTCACACACACACACACACAATATACACACGTACTAACACACATAGACACACACACAAAACACTCCGCACACACACACACACAATATATACACACATACTAACACACATAGACACACAAACAACGATTCATACACACACACAAAACACTCCTCACACCCACACACACAATATACACACGTACTAACACACATAGACACACACACAAAACACTCCTCACACCCACACACACAATATACACGCGCACTAACACACACACACACACAAAACACTCCTCACACACACACACACAATATACACACGTACTAACACACATAGACACACACACAAAACACTCCTCACACCCACACACACACGTACTAACACACACACACAGACACACACACAAAACACTCCTCACACACACACACACACAAAACACTCCTCACACCCACACACACAATATATACACACATACTAACACACACAGACACACACACAAAACACTCCTCACACCCACACACACAATATACACGCGTACTAACACACATAGACACACACACAAAACACTCCTCACACACACACACACAATATACACGCGTACTAACACACATAGACACACACACAAAACACTCCTCACACCCACACACACAATATACACACGTACTAACACACATAGACACACACACAAAACACTCCGCACACACACACACACACAATATATACACACATACTAACACACATAGACACACAAACAACGATTCATACACACACACAAAACACTCCTCACACCCACACACACAATATACACACGTACTAACACACATAGACACACAAACAACGATTCATACACACACACAAAACACTCCTTACACCCACACACACAATATACACACGTACTAACACACATAGACACACACACAAAACACTCCTCACACCCACACACACAATATACACACGTACTAACACACACAAAACACTCCTCACACACACACACACAATATACACACGTACTAACACACACAGACACACACACAAAACACTCCTCACACACACACACACACACACACACATAGACACACACACAAAACACTCCTCACACCCACACACACAATATACACGCGCACTAACACACACACACACACACAAAACACTCCTCACACACACACACAATATACACACGTACTAACACACAGACACACACACAAAACACTCCTCACACACACACACACACATAGACACACACACAAAACACTCCTCACACACAATATACACACGTACTAACACACATAGACACACACACAAAACACTCCTCACACACACAATATATACACACATACTAACACACATAGACACACAAACAACGATTCATACACACACACAAAACACTCCTCACACACACACACACACACACAAAACACTCCTCACACACAATATACACACGTACTAACACACATAGACACACACACAAAACACTCCTCACACACACACACACACAAAACACTCCTCACACACACACACACAATATACACACATACTAACACACATAGACACACAAACAACGATTCATACACACACACAAAACACTCCTCACACCCACACACACAATATACACACGTACTAACACACATAGACACACACACAAAACACTCCTCACACACAATATATACACACATACTAACACACACAGACACACACACAAAACACTCCTCACACCCACACACACAATATACACGCGTACTAACACACATAGACACACACACAAAACACTCCTCACACACACACACACACAATATACACACGTACTAACACACATAGACACACACACAAAACACTCCGCACACACACACACACAATATATACACACATACTAACACACATAGACACACAAACAACGATTCATACACACACACAAAACACTCCTCACACCCACACACACAATATACACACGTACTAACACACATAGACACACACACAAAACACTCCTCACACCCACACACACAATATACACGCGCACTAACACACACACACACACAAAACACTCCTCACACACACACACACAATATACACACGTACTAACACACATAGACACACACACAAAACACTCCTCACACCCACACACACACACGTACTAACACACACACACAGACACACACACAAAACACTCCTCACACACACACACACACAAAACACTCCTCACACCCACACACACAATATACACACGTACTAACACACATAGACACACACACAAAACACTCCTCACACACACACAAACACACACACAATATACACACGTACTAACACACACAGACACACACAAAACATGTGACGCATTTCCTGCTGCCACACGAGGGCGCTGTGACCCACAATAGACGCTTCACTGGGATCAGTCTCTAAACGACCAAACCAATATTGCGTGAGCACGTCACAGGACCACGAAGAGACCAGACGAGTATAAGACAAGTAGATCAATTATTGATCATCAGACAGGCGGAAAATCCGCAGCGCACAAACTGTTGAAATGAACTTTGAATTTACGTTGCGGAATATAAAATGTAAATATAAAATATATACGTTTAAAAATGTATCTCTTGTTCCACCATTTCACAGGCTCTACCAACATGAAAAGCAAAAACATTTTTTTTTTTTTTATTGAAGAAACATATGCAAATATACAAAACACTCAAAAGAGTATCAAAAAGGGTAACATAAAAGATAAGGGTTACAGGGTAATTACAAAATAAATATCGTACAGCTTTACATGAGGAATTTATATTAGTAATATAATAAAATAATATAATAATATAATTATACTAATCCTGAGTATCAAAACCATTACAAAGTAATTGTTCATACAATTTCAGGAATCTAATACATTTTTTGTTTTTAGATAAACTATTTCTATTTCCACCAAAAAGTGAGAAAAGGTAGGGGGTGACCCCATAAATTTTTGTTTATGGATGAAAAATTTGCCAAATAAAATAAAAAAGTTAAAAATGTATTCTTTCGATGTGTGGGAGTCAGTATAATAACAAATAATATCTGTCAAGTTGAAAGAGTGCGTATGAGTAGAGGTATTATTCAGATGGGAAAATACGTTAGACCAAAATTTCCGAACCAAATTGCAAGAATAAAACAAATGTATTAATGTTTCATCTTTGTCCCCACAAAACGAACAAGCACTAGAGATATCAATATATTTGGACAACGTTGCATTGTTAGGATATATCTTATGTAATATTTTAAAGTGGACTTCTTTGGACTTGTTGGGAATAAAATATCTATGTGGTAATAACCATGCTCTTCTCCATTCAATATTTCCTACAAAGGCAGCCCAATGTGATCTGCCTCTAGGGCAAATTAGATCTCTTTTTTGAAGAACCTGGCGAATATGCTTATTATTGCATTTCTTATCATAAATGCTAATGCCATCCAACAATAAAGCCGATTCCCTCGTATCATTTTGGCTGTATAATAAGTGACTTTTAATCAGTTGCACTAGACCTGTAGGAATAGCTTTAAGTACAGTATTGTATTCCTTAAAAGGAATAGGGAAGTCATGGACAGTCATGAAGCGTTCATAAGCCAAGATGTTGCCAGAATTGTCAAATAAAGAGATGATATGAATTAAACCTCTATTAAACCAATTAGGGAAAAAGAGAGACTTGTTTCTAACAGTTATGTTCATATTATTCCACAAAAGAGTTTTATGTGGTGAGAAATTGTGGATGTAACACAATTTCCACGCTAGAAGAGCTTGCTGATGAAATTTAGACAATTTAACCGGGAGTTTATTGTACATATAATTACATTTTAAAATAAAATGGAGGCCTCCAATTTTATTAAAAATGAAATTAGGAATGAAAAACCATATAGAATTTGAGTTTATGAGACATCTTCTAATCCAATTGATTTTGAACATATTAACAATGTTTTGAAAATGTATTACTTCCAGTCCCCCATCACCCCACAATTCGAAATAACAGCTTTTTTGAGTTTATGAGATCTGTTTTTCCATATAAAGTCAAGGAAAATTGTATTGACACCTTTAGCAGTGTAGTCATTCACACATAAAGAGAGTGATGGATACACGAAGCGAGAGAGACCCTCCGCTTTAGATAAGAGAACCCTACCATAAAGAGATAAATCTCTTTGTAGCCAAAGATTTAGAATATTTTTGGTTTTCTTAATTCGACTAGAAAAATTAAGATGTTGTCTGTCTACTAAATTTTTTGTTAGATGAATCCCTAAATACTTTATAGTGTCTTTGACTGGAATGCCCTCAAATGACGTATCCTCACATTTATGCAACGACATTATCTCAAACTTTGACATATTTAACTTTAACCCAGAACTATCTGAATGGCTTTGGAGAGTTGACTATTATCATGTAAAAAGAGAGTAAAAGCAAAAACATTTGCCTGTGTCTATTGCCTGTGATTGCGTCATGACGTGGACAGCGTGCGTGCCCCACGTGCAGATGTTTACGTCCTCCTCTCTGTGACGTCAGCGGACAGTCTTCGACTAGTCGCATGAGAAACATTCGCGATGTTAAAGATGCGGATTAGCGCACAAAACGCGAAACTCGCGGCTGATGTCACTGCGCTGTCGCAGGAGGGAGACGCGCGGCGTTTGTTCGGATAGAATCGCGCGGCAGTAAACGAATGCGGCCGCTTGTACGACGCGTTGCGGATTTTGGAAGGATTTGAGAGAAGGACCCCCCTTCAGTCGCCGCACGCGTTTGACGCTTGTAAACAGAGACGCGCACGTGACCGCGCACAAAGGCCTCGCGAGCGAGCGGCAGGTGACGCGACGCACGCAGGTGTAAATAAGCGATGCGTGCTTTAACGGACGCGTCCAGACACTCGACGAGTTCGAAGGAAAGAAAACCGCGGTTGTTTAACGGTATTAACGGTCGAGTCTGCGCCCTTTAATTTCATTGAGCGCCTTTTGTTTGTGTTCCGTCCGGGTCGACGGGACATGTCATTCGCGATGGAGGACACTCTCGAGTCCGGTTGGGTTTCGGTTCGGCCGAATGTTTTCGAGGAGAAAGAAAAGCACAAGTTCGTCTTCATCGTCGCGTGGAACGAGATCGAGGGAAAGTTTGCGGTCACGTGCCACAACCGAACCGTTCAGAAACGGACCGCGGTTCGGGACTCGCTGCTCGAGGGCGACGTGACGGAAGACAAACGGAGTCCCAGAAGAGACGGGCCTCCTCAGAAGAGTCCGGCCCGAGAGAGCACCGACGTGTCCGGTTTGGGAAAAGACACCAAATCGGGCAAAAGTCCGAGCAAAGCGGCCGGGACATCCAAAAGCGGTGACGTGGAGCTTCTGGACCCGCTGCCCGGCGCGGGGGACGACTCTCCAGAGGTCCTGGACGATCTGGACCAGAACCTCCGAGAGGACTCGAGTTGGGCCGGACTCTTCTCGTTCCAGGACATGCGCGCCGCTCACGTGCAGCTGTGCGCCGTCACCTCGGACCTGGAGCCGTGTCTGCCCGCCTTCCCCGAGGAGCAGGCGGCCGTGTGGTCGGTTCTGTTCGGGGCTCCGGAGATGGGCGCGCGCGACATGGAGGCGCTCTGCTTCCAGCTGCAGGTGTATCTGGGTCACGCGCTGGACACGTGCGGATGGAGGATCCTGTCTCAGGTTCTGTTTCCGGACAGCGATGATTCTGAGGAGTACTACGAGAGTCTGAGTGAACTGAGACACAAGGGCTTCGAGGACGCGCTTCAGAGGTCCAAAAGACACCTGCACGAGGTAAAACTCGCGTTCTAGCTGTATATGACGTCATGTTTAAATAGCGCTTCTCATGAGTCCACGAAAGTGCACGTGTGTGAATGTTTTGTTTTCTAATGTGATAACAGTAAGATGTATTAGACACACACACACACACACACAGCTCTCACCGTCTCTGGAGCTTTTCTGTTGTCATTTCCAGAAACATCAGCGGTTATTATTGTCTGTATTGATTGTCACGTGATACTAGTCTCTCTCTCACACACACACGTTTAAAAAACAAATACGACCTCACGTTGTGTCAATCACAGTTACACACTGCCTTCCAGCATTTTGAGAGTCGTTTTGACAATTCAGAGACACCGTACAAACGAACACCAAATACGAAAAAAGTCAAACTGTATGTGCAAAGACCTTAAACAATACAAATGTGATCTAAAGTAGAGGTGTGTGAAGGACGTTTGAGATGTGACCCCCGACCCCTCACCCACCTGTTGTGCCCTGAAACCTGATCTACAGTCGTCACTTATACCTGTTCACTGATCTGAGACCTGTCTAGAAATCCAAACCGGTTTCAACACGCTTGCTTTTGTAATCGATAATTCCAAATCACAATCGACATGTTAGTGATCACAGACTAGAAAGGAAAAATCCTTATTAAATCCTGTGTGCTTATGTTCAGAAGTGTGCATGTGTTAACTTGTGATCTGCTGATAGCTCAATAAAAGCCCTTATGAAAATGAACCATATATTTGACTATAGTAACTACATTTGCATGTACATTTATTCATTTAGCAGACGCTTTTATCCAAAGTGACTTTAATAATACAATAGATGCTAATAAAAAGTTACTAGTTTTAACAAAGCCCAGAACGACACTTCTTGAGAGAAGAGAGAGGGGGTTAGTGTTTTTCTCTTTCATTTGTCTGTCAAGTATTCACAGAAGAGATGAGGTTGAAGTTTGAAGGTTGTGAGAGATGTGGTTGACCGGATCGAGTTAGGAAGAATGTCCCACCAGGAAGGAGTTTAACTCCAGTTTAACCATGATGTAGTGCAACTGCGGTAAAACTAATTGAAAAAGACAAAACATGGTTATATGTGCATATACACATGAATATGTAGTTAATGTGCACCTGTGAGAGTCAGTTGGGAGATGATTGTCTTTGTTCTGTGACTGACTGACATTGAATGATCATCTGATGCTCTAGCTCATGTTCCTGTCTAGTTATGTGTTGCCAAGGTGACCCCACCTGACCCCTCACAAGGCTGTAACCTGTCGAGCCACCTGTCTGTCTGTAAACTGAACACATCTCATTTTAATACAATCCTCCATTACATTAACACAACACAACACCTGCACTCACTCTTGACAACAACACACCAACAGCCCTGATGGTGTTGAGATCAGTGTTTATGTCTTTGAGGAATATATTATGTCATATGAGATATTTGTGTTTCACTTAGACCCTGTCTGTCCACACAGAGACGAGTGTTTTCATTTCGACTCAGGCTAAAAACTCGCTGGCTACACGATAACCAATCGGAACCAGTGTACTGAAATTTGACCATATCTGTTTTATCCTACCCTACGTCCTACACACTTTACGTTATTTCCCCCGCTGTAAAATGTATGTAAAATTAGTTTTAAACTGCTAGGACAATCATCGCTCCTGTTTATTTAGTTGATGTGCTTTAGATTATATTCATTATTGCGCTGCAGTAGGAAAATCTGACAAGGTAGGACAATTCAACAGAACACCAGTATAACCTTTTTCAGGCTTCTGATTGGCTAACATGTTTTACAGTTGGAGTCATAGTAGGGCTGGGTGATATGGCCAAAAATTCATATCTCAGTATTTTTAGGAGGAATAGCGGTATACGATATATATCCGTTATTTTTTACCAAAAGGAATAAATGGTTACTCGAAAATCAAAGCCTTTATTAAACCTTCATTTTAACAGTTTTTGAGCAAAATAAAATGCAAATACAGGGTTTTCCCTCCCTGTTTACAAATAAACAGCTTCACAACATATTTTAAATTATATAAAATATTTGATAAATAAAATACAGCACACGCAGTTTTCATTTCCCAATCTTCAAGAAAATTAACTGTCAAACTCATATATGGCTCGCATGTCCTGCTTGACCATAAATCGGATGTTAGCGCGAAATGAGACACTTTTGCGAGCCGCTCGGAAAGCTTCCGTCTGCGTCAGAGCTTCTGTTGCAAAGTACTTGCGACTGGGTAACTGGTATCTTGGGTCAATGGTTTTTAGCAGCGTTTTAAAACCTTCTTGTTCCACTGTTGCAATAGGAAACCATGTCTTTAGCAATGTGATAAGCTACCGCCTTAGTTATATCGCACCACTTGCAACTTTTCTTTTCGTAAAGCTTCCAGAGAGCTTTGTTTCGGGACAGATGTTTTGAGTTGCGTGGTCTTCGTGGCCGAATTTGTAGCACGAAGTTGTAAACACTCATCGTACTGCCCTTTATGGTAATTTTGTAAGTGGTGGAAGAGATTTGATGTGCTTCCACATTTTGATACAACGGATTTATTACGTTCCCTACAGATTGGCTGTTTTTGCTTCTCATCGGAACTATTAAATCCAAACCACCTCTAAATGAGTGAACCATTCTTTTTGTTTTACTAACCAGTAAGTTTTCTGTAGTGGTGACCGGCGGCACATGTTCCTCCATGTCGCATGCTACCTTGTGTGCTGGAGCAGGCAAGCGGGCGCGATCTGGTTCGCGCAGAGCGAGCACGTGCACAGCATCAAACCATATCGATATGAACGATATAGGCTAATCCCGCATCGCGATTTTTGAAATCGACTGAAGAAACTAAAAAACTCTGAGGCCTAGTCCACACGTACACCCCACACAGAGATGAAAGAAAATGTTCAGACTGTTAATCAGACACAATATCCAAGAACTGATGTGTTTTCTGTGTGTGTGCGCACAACGTGTTCTGAATGTGTTAATGAACAACATCATAAAACACATGCTAACCGAGCGGCAGCCAACACAGAAGTGACTTAAACTGCAATTCATTAACTGGCCACTAGAGACTCCAAAACTGAGCAGAATGTTCACAGCCTTCTACAGAAACTGATGTGGTCTTACTTTGCCCTTCATGACAACTGTGAGGGCTGAATCTCTCTTTTTATAACTCAACCATTTAATTTAAAATAACCCTCGAAATTCTGCATAATTAAGAGCGGGCCCTTGAGTGACAGGTGGTGTTACCAACCAGGCACTATAGCTCCACCCACATCCCACCTTTTTGCTCATTTTCGAATAACCGGGAGTGATGCGCTATGTTAGGCTCCTCCCACTTTAGTCTTCACAAACCTAAGGGTGATGTCACGGACACTACCTCCATGTCTGGTGCGGTCTATGATGCAAACACACAGCTCTTTCTGTCTGAATGTGTGATGTCACATATTAACTTAATAAAGAGTCAGC
>NC_136785.1:55000-150000 GCF_947034865.1 Barbatula barbatula | reverse complement strand
CAGATGCAGGGGCTGCAGGGCGGTGAGGATGCAGTTCTGCATCTGGATCAGTTGGAGTCGCTGTACTATGAGCTTCAGTTGCAGCTCTATGAGATTCAGTTTGAGATCCTCAAGTATGAAGAGCTGCTGTTGACAGCGCAGCTGCAGAGTCTGCGCAGACAGATGAGCGGTGAGTGTCAGAGGTCGTGTGTTTCACGTCTGTTCTGCAGCCCCTTACATCTCTGTGCATGTTTTTTTTAGAGAGACAGGAGGAGGTGGTTTACTACGACACCTACGAGAGCCCGGACGCCATGAGAGCCACGGATGACCCCGCCACCCCTCTGACCCCTCCCACTGATGATGTCACCAAGTTACAACAGAGGACTCGTCAGCTGGAGGCCAGAAGAGGCCGCATCACTGCCAAGAAAGCCTACCTCAAAAACAAGAAGGTAACAACCAATCAGAATCCAGCTTTTCATAAGCAGTCAGTTATCATCACACATGAATCTCACGTCTTTTTATTATGACACAGGAAATCTGCGTCATCAATCACACTCAGAAAATACAGCAGCGTCAGAGCAGTCCAGAGACTTTTTCCCAGCAGGCTTTGCAGCAGGTACGTGTCCAAAGAGCACTCGGGTGTCTTTTTAGATTCCATCTTCTGATTTATACCTGATGTTTGTATCAGGAGGAAGAGGAGGAACAGGAGCAGAGAATCGCCAGAGTTGGTCAGGATAGGCAGAGGACTCTGGACCGTCTGCGCACATTTAAACAGGTCTGATGTTTCTCCGCTTCTCATACACACGTCTTCTGTTGTGTGTTCAATTTCCATTCACCTGACACTTCTACACACAGCGCTACCCGGGTCAGGTGACTCTTAAGTCCACACGTCTGCGACTGGCATACTCCAGGAAGAAAAGCATCCCACCCACAGCAAGAGCCGAGCAGCCGCAGACACAGGCCGCCAGTGTGCAGACGGATGACACCCCGGCTCCTCTGGAGCATTCCTCAGGTGTCCTGGAGCTCTGCAGACCCGACAGTTTCCTCTCTCTGCCTCCGGCGGGCACTGACATCCTTCCTCCCGCAGCAGCACACGCGTCACTGCCTCCTGCCAGAGAACTGCTGCTGCTCCATTCATCCACATCACCTATCTCTCCTCCGCCACCACCCCCTCCACCTCCTCCGCCTCCACCGCCCCTCTCTCTGGATGACGTGCCTGCGGAGGGCCAGGGCCCGGCGGGTAGCCCAGTGTGGCAGCACAAATCGGAGAGCCCCCTCGCCCCATTCTCCGGCCGCTTCTTCGACAGCAGTCAGCTGGTGAACGCCCGAAAGAGGCTGAAGAAGACAGCGTCCCTGGAGTCCAACCAGTGGAGGAGAGGTGAGACTCAAACCCACCAGCACATGACTCTGTGAATGTACACGATTAATGTCGTCTCTCTCTCTCTGTCTCATATGCAGCCAGTTCTCCCATGGATGAAGTTCTGGCCAGTCTGAAGCGCGGCAGCTTTCACCTGCGGAAGGCCGAGCTGCGTGTCCTAGCTCCGGATCCGGACGAGGATGATGGGAGTAATATCCTGGCGCAGATCCGTAAGGGCGTGAAGCTGCGTAAAGTTAGAGGACAAGAGCGCAGTCCGAAGGGCAGTGAGCCATCTGACTCCCTGACACGCAGCATCCACGAGGCGCTGAGGCGCATTAAAGAGGCATCGCCCGAGTCCGACTCTGATGAGGAGGCGCTGCCGTCCACTGAGTGGGAGAACTGAAACGCTGCTCAAGAGCGTGTGTGTGACACGAACGCATACACACAGCTGAAGAACTACACAAAACCTCGACTCGATCGCCCCCTCACTCACTGTGTTATTTTTACGTATTACTCATGAATTCCATTAACGTGTGGAGGAGGAGGTTTTAGCTTTGTTGAAGGTTGTTTTACCGTAGTTAAAGCTGGTAAATGGTTTGATTATATCTCAAATGAAATGAAGCGGTTTTAGAGCTGTTCTGATTGTTTCATTACGACGGTCACTTCCATCGTCAAATGTGCTTTAGTTGTGGTGAAACAATTCAAACAGGCTCCATGTTGTATAGAAACATCATCCCTTTACCTTCTGCTCACCTCCAATCATACCACTGTGTCGTTTTTATCGTCTTGATTTTTAAGAAGAATTAGTGTCTACCGTCATTTATCGTCAGCGTCTGAATTTATTCATGTTATTGGTCATGCTCATAAATCTGTAGATGTCTGAACTTCATGATGGCTTGTGAGGGCTCTGCTGAACCTGATGGTCAGTCGTTCATGTGCCGTTTACACTTGTCATATGAAGACTGCAGGTGTGTACAACTGAAGAAAACATTTTAACTACTTAACTGAATCGTGACATATTGTTTGTTTACTCATAATGGTTTTCATCACGGCTGTACTGTCTTGGAGATCTATTTTAATCATTGAGATTCTGATCTCCGATCAGACGCCTCTTTTACATCACACAGCGGTTTATTTTCACATGTTTGTCCATCACGTGTACTGTATTTACATTTTTTATATAAATTACTTTATCGTATTAACTCTTCTGTATGTTCTATGCATTCTTATGTCAAATGAGAATTTTTTTGTTCTGCTGCGTTAAAACAACACTACAGCCATGAGTGATTAAAACTCATCACCTGAACATGTGACTGCCAGTCACCAGACACGTGCAATATTAAATTAGAAACTGAATACTGATATTTTTCACGTGTAGTATATTGTAATAGAAAGGAAATCCATCTGCATGTTTTCCTAAAGGACACATGTATTTATTGCGCTCAACTGAATATTTAAAATGTAAAGCAATATCAGAAAAATGTAAATTACTTTTTTTGAAACTCCAAGTTCGCTTTTACTCTGCTTTTCCAGTCTCTCTACTCTTAATAAATATTTTCAATTTGGCTTTTGCCCCTTACGTAAATAAAGTATTTAAAACAAACTGCTGCTGGTGTGTGACTTTTCTCTAACCGCAGTGTGTACAGCACTAGACTCACTGAATACTCTGCATTACATCATGTTATAGATGTGACTGTTTAACAGTATGTGTGCATTACATTCAGTACGCGCGCATTTCATCATGTTCTATATGTGACCGTTTATCAGTACGCGTGCATTTCATCATGTTCTATATGTGACCGTTTAACAGTACTCTGCATTGCATCATGTTCTATATGTGACCGTTTAACAGTACTCTGCATTGCATCATGTTCTATATGTGACCGTTTAACAGTACTCTGCATTTCATCATGTTCTATATGTGACCGTTTAACAGTACGCGTGCATTTCATCATGTTCTATATGTGACCGTTTAACAGTACTCCGCATTTCATCATGTTCTATATGTGACCGTTTAACAGTACTCCGCATTTCATCATGTTCTATATGTGACCGTTTAACAGTACTCTGCATTTCATCATGTTCTATATGTGACCGTTTAACAGTACTCCGCATTTCATCATGTTCTATATGTGACCGTTTAACAGTACTCTGCATTGCATCATGTTCTATATGTCACCGTTTAACAGTACTCTGCATTGCATCATGTTCTATATGTGACCGTTTAACAGTATGCGTGCATTTCATCATGTTCTATATGTGACCGTTTAACAGTACTCTGCATTTCATCATGTTCTATATGTGACCGTTTAACAGTACTCTGCATTGCATCATGTTCTATATGTGACCGTTTAACAGTACTCTGCATTGCATCATGTTCTATATGTGACCGTTTAACAGTACGCGTGCATTTCATCATGTTCTATATGTGACCGTTTAACAGTATGCGTGCATTTCATCATGTTCTATATGTGACCGTTTAACAGTACTCTGCATTGCATCATGTTCTATATGTGACCGTTTAACAGTATGCGTGCATTTCATCATGTTCTATATGTGACCGTTTAACAGTATGCGTGCATTTCATCATGTTCTATATGTGACCGTTTAACAGTACTCTGCATTTCATCATGTTCTATATGTGACCGTTTAACAGTACGCGTGCATTTCATCAAGTTCTATATGTGACCGTTTAACAGTACTCTGCATTTCATCATGTTCTATATGTGACCGTTTAACAGTACTCTGCATTTCATCATGTTCTATTTGTGACCGTTTAACAGTATGCGTGCATTTCATCATGTTCTATATGTGACCGTTTATCAGTACGCGTGCATTTCATCATGTTCTATATGTGACCGTTTAACAGTACTCTGCATTGCATCATGTTCTATATGTGACCGTTTAACAGTACTCCGCATTTCATCATGTTCTATATGTGACCATTTAACAGTACTCTGCATTGCATCATGTTCTATATGTGACCGTTTAACAGTACTCCGCATTTCATCATGTTATATATGTGACCGTTTAACAGTACTCTGCATTTCATCATGTTCTATATGTGACCGTTTAACAGTACTCCGCATTTCATCATGTTATATATGTGACCGTTTATCAGTACGCGTGCATTTCATCATGTTCTATATGTGACCGTTTAACAGTACTCTGCATTTCATCATGTTCTATATGTGACCGTTTAACAGTATGCGTGCATTTCATCATGTTCTATATGTGACCGTTTAACAGTACTCTGCATTGCATCATGTTCTATATGTGACCGTTTAACAGTATGCGTGCATTTCATCATGTTCTATATGTGACCGTTTAACAGTACTCTGCATTTCATCATGTTCTATATGTGACCGTTTAACAGTACTCTGCATTTCATCATGTTCTATATGTGACCGTTTAACAGTATGCGTGCATTTCATCATGTTCTATATGTGACCGTTTAACAGTATGCGTGCATTTCATCATGTTCTATATGTGACCGTTTAACAGTACTCTGCATTGCATCATGTTCTATATGTGACTGTTTAACAGTACTCTGCATTTCATCATGTTCTATATGTGACCGTTTAACAGTACTCTGCATTTCATCATGTTCTATATGTGACCGTTTAACAGTACTCTGCATTGCATCATGTTCTATATGTGACCGTTTAACAGTACGCGTGCATTTCATCATGTTCTATATGTGACCGTTTAACAGTACTCTGCATTGCATCATGTTCTATATGTGACCGTTTATCAGTACTCTGCATTTCATCATGTTCTATATGTGACCGTTTATCAGTACTCTGCATTTCATCATGTTCTATATGTGACCGTTTAACAGTATGCGTGCATTTCATCATGTTCTATATGTGACCGTTTAACAGTATGCGTGCATTTCATCATGTTCTATATGTGACCGTTTAACAGTACTCCGCATTTCATCATGTTCTATATGTGACCGTTTAACAGTACTCTGCATTTCATCATGTTCTATATGTGACCGTTTAACAGTATGCGTGCATTTCATCATGTTCTATATGTGACCGTTTAACAGTACTCTGCATTGCATCATGTTCTATATGTGACCGTTTAACAGTACGCGTGCATTTCATCATGTTCTATATGTGACCGTTTAACAGTACTCTGCATTTCATCATGTTCTATATGTGACCGTTTAACAGTACTCTGCATTTCATCATGTTCTATATGTGACCGTTTAACAGTACGCGTGCATTTCATCATGTTCTATATGTGACCGTTTAACAGTACTCTGCATTTCATCATGTTCTATATGTGACCGTTTAACAGTACTCTGCATTTCATCATGTTCTATATGTGACCGTTTAACAGTACTCTGCATTGCATCATGTTCTATATGTGACCGTTTAACAGTATGCGTGCATTTCATCATGTTCTATATGTGACCGTTTAACAGTACTCTGCATTTCATCATGTTCTATATGTGACCGTTTAACAGTACTCTGCATTTCATCATGTTCTATATGTGACCGTTTAACAGTATGCGTGCATTTCATCATGTTCTATATGTGACCGTTTAACAGTATGCGTGCATTTCATCATGTTCTATATGTGACCGTTTAACAGTACTCTGCATTGCATCATGTTCTATATGTGACCGTTTAACAGTACTCTGCATTTCATCATGTTCTATATGTGACCGTTTAACAGTACTCTGCATTGCATCATGTTCTATATGTGACCGTTTAACAGTACGCGTGCATTTCATCATGTTCTATATGTGACCGTTTAACAGTACTCTGCATTGCATCATGTTCTATATGTGACCGTTTATCAGTACTCTGCATTTCATCATGTTCTATATGTGACCGTTTAACAGTATGCGTGCATTTCATCATGTTCTATATGTGACCGTTTAACAGTATGCGTGCATTTCATCATGTTCTATATGTGACCGTTTAACAGTACTCTGCATTTCATCATGTTCTATATGTGACCGTTTAACAGTATGCGTGCATTTCATCATGTTCTATATGTGACCGTTTAACAGTACTCCGCATTTCATCATGTTCTATATGTGACCGTTTAACAGTACTCCGCATTTCATCATGTTCTATATGTGACCGTTTAACAGTACTCTGCATTTCATCATGTTCTATATGTGACCGTTTATCAGTACTCTGCATTTCATCATGTTCTATATGTGACCGTTTAACAGTATGCGTGCATTTCATCATGTTCTATATGTGACCGTTTAACAGTATGCGTGCATTTCATCATGTTCTATATGTGACCGTTTAACAGTACTCCGCATTTCATCATGTTCTATATGTGACCGTTTATCAGTACTCTGCATTTCATCATGTTCTATATGTGACCGTTTAACAGTATGCGTGCATTTCATCATGTTCTATATGTGACCGTTTAACAGTACTCCGCATTTCATCATGTTCTATATGTGACCGTTTAACAGTACTCCGCATTTCATCATGTTCTATATGTGACCGTTTAACAGTACTCTGCATTTCATCATGTTCTATATGTGACCGTTTAACAGTATGCGTGCATTTCATCATGTTCTATATGTGACCGTTTAACAGTATGCGTGCATTTCATCATGTTCTATATGTGACCGTTTAACAGTACTCTGCATTTCATCATGTTCTATATGTGACCGTTTAACAGTACTCTGCATTTCATCATGTTCTATATGTGACCGTTTAACAGTACTCTGCATTTCATCATGTTCTATATGTGACCGTTTAACAGTACTCTGCATTGCATCATGTTCTATATGTGACCGTTTAACAGTATGCGTGCATTTCATCATGTTCTATATGTGACCGTTTAACAGTACTCTGCATTTCATCATGTTCTATATGTGACCGTTTAACAGTACTCTGCATTTCATCATGTTCTATATGTGACCGTTTAACAGTATGCGTGCATTTCATCATGTTCTATATGTGACCGTTTAACAGTATGCGTGCATTTCATCATGTTCTATATGTGACCGTTTAACAGTACTCTGCATTGCATCATGTTCTATATGTGACCGTTTAACAGTACTCTGCATTTCATCATGTTCTATATGTGACCGTTTAACAGTACTCTGCATTGCATCATGTTCTATATGTGACCGTTTAACAGTACGCGTGCATTTCATCATGTTCTATATGTGACCGTTTAACAGTACTCTGCATTGCATCATGTTCTATATGTGACCGTTTATCAGTACTCTGCATTTCATCATGTTCTATATGTGACCGTTTAACAGTATGCGTGCATTTCATCATGTTCTATATGTGACCGTTTAACAGTATGCGTGCATTTCATCATGTTCTATATGTGACCGTTTAACAGTACTCTGCATTTCATCATGTTCTATATGTGACCGTTTAACAGTATGCGTGCATTTCATCATGTTCTATATGTGACCGTTTAACAGTACTCCGCATTTCATCATGTTCTATATGTGACCGTTTAACAGTACTCCGCATTTCATCATGTTCTATATGTGACCGTTTAACAGTACTCTGCATTTCATCATGTTCTATATGTGACCGTTTATCAGTACTCTGCATTTCATCATGTTCTATATGTGACCGTTTAACAGTATGCGTGCATTTCATCATGTTCTATATGTGACCGTTTAACAGTATGCGTGCATTTCATCATGTTCTATATGTGACCGTTTAACAGTACTCCGCATTTCATCATGTTCTATATGTGACCGTTTATCAGTACTCTGCATTTCATCATGTTCTATATGTGACCGTTTAACAGTATGCGTGCATTTCATCATGTTCTATATGTGACCGTTTAACAGTACTCCGCATTTCATCATGTTCTATATGTGACCGTTTAACAGTACTCCGCATTTCATCATGTTCTATATGTGACCGTTTAACAGTACTCTGCATTTCATCATGTTCTATATGTGACCGTTTAACAGTATGCGTGCATTTCATCATGTTCTATATGTGACCGTTTAACAGTATGCGTGCATTTCATCATGTTCTATATGTGACCGTTTAACAGTACTCTGCATTGCATCATGTTCTATATGTGACCGTTTAACAGTACTCTGCATTTCATCATGTTCTATATGTGACCGTTTAACAGTACTCTGCATTTCATCATGTTCTATATGTGACCGTTTAACAGTACTCTGCATTTCATCATGTTCTATATGTGACCGTTTAACAGTACTCTGCATTTCATCATGTTCTATATGTGACCGTTTAACAGTACTCTGCATTTCATCATGTTCTATATGTGACCGTTTATCAGTACTCTGCATTTCATCATGTTCTATATGTGACCGTTTAACAGTACTCTGCATTTCATCATGTTCTATATGTGACCGTTTAACAGTACTCTGCATTTCATCATGTTCTATATGTGACCGTTTAACAGTACGCGTGCATTTCATCATGTTCTATATGTGACCGTTTAACAGTACTCTGCATTTCATCATGTTCTATATGTGACCGTTTAACAGTACTCTGCATTTCATCATGTTCTATATGTGACCGTTTAACAGTACTCTGCATTGCATCATGTTCTATATGTGACCGTTTAACAGTATGCGTGCATTTCATCATGTTCTATATGTGACCGTTTAACAGTACTCTGCATTTCATCATGTTCTATATGTGACCGTTTAACAGTACTCTGCATTTCATCATGTTCTATATGTGACCGTTTAACAGTACTCTGCATTTCATCATGTTCTATATGTGACCGTTTAACAGTATGCGTGCATTTCATCATGTTCTATATGTGACCGTTTAACAGTACTCCGCATTTCATCATGTTCTATATGTGACCGTTTAACAGTACTCCGCATTTCATCATGTTCTATATGTGACCGTTTAACAGTACTCTGCATTTCATCATGTTCTATATGTGACCGTTTATCAGTACTCTGCATTTCATCATGTTCTATATGTGACCGTTTAACAGTATGCGTGCATTTCATCATGTTCTATATGTGACCGTTTAACAGTATGCGTGCATTTCATCATGTTCTATATGTGACCGTTTAACAGTACTCCGCATTTCATCATGTTCTATATGTGACCGTTTATCAGTACTCTGCATTTCATCATGTTCTATATGTGACCGTTTAACAGTATGCGTGCATTTCATCATGTTCTATATGTGACCGTTTAACAGTACTCCGCATTTCATCATGTTCTATATGTGACCGTTTAACAGTACTCCGCATTTCATCATGTTCTATATGTGACCGTTTAACAGTACTCTGCATTTCATCATGTTCTATATGTGACCGTTTAACAGTATGCGTGCATTTCATCATGTTCTATATGTGACCGTTTAACAGTATGCGTGCATTTCATCATGTTCTATATGTGACCGTTTAACAGTACTCTGCATTTCATCATGTTCTATATGTGACCGTTTAACAGTATGCGTGCATTTCATCATGTTCTATATGTGACCGTTTAACAGTACTCTGCATTGCATCATGTTCTATATGTGACCGTTTAACAGTACTCTGCATTTCATCATGTTCTATATGTGACCGTTTAACAGTACTCTGCATTTCATCATGTTCTATATGTGACCGTTTAACAGTACTCTGCATTTCATCATGTTCTATATGTGACCGTTTAACAGTACTCTGCATTTCATCATGTTCTATATGTGACCGTTTAACAGTACTCTGCATTTCATCATGTTCTATATGTGACCGTTTAACAGTATGCGTGCATTTCATCATGTTCTATATGTGACCGTTTAACAGTACTCTGCATTTCATCATGTTCTATATGTGACCGTTTAACAGTACGCGTGCATTTCATCATGTTCTATATGTGACCGTTTAACAGTACTCTGCATTTCATCATGTTCTATATGTGACCGTTTAACAGTACTCTGCATTTCATCATGTTCTATATGTGACCGTTTAACAGTACTCTGCATTTCATCATGTTCTATATGTGACCGTTTAACAGTACTCTGCATTTCATCATGTTCTATATGTGACCGTTTAACAGTACGCGTGCATTTCATCATGTTCTATATGTGACCGTTTAACAGTACTCTGCATTTCATCATGTTCTATATGTGACCGTTTAACAGTACTCTGCATTTCATCATGTTCTATATGTGACCGTTTAACAGTACTCTGCATTGCATCATGTTCTATATGTGACCGTTTAACAGTACGCGTGCATTACAGATTCGCCTTCTGACCGCCGGGCGGCGCCAGTGAGCAGCCCAGGTCACGTGATGAGCCGAAGACAATAATGTTTGTGTACATTTAAAGGCGAAATCTTTTCCTAATCTTGTGAGGCTTTTACTCAAAGGTGCACAGTTATGCATTAACCATCACACAAATATCTTATTTAGAGATATTTTTAGCAGTACCGTATACATTAAGATCCAAATATAAATGTGAGTATCAAGAAGATGCTTGTTTTCGTAAACTCCGGCCATTAAAACATTCGGCTAATTGTTCATTCGAAAGTCCTAAATTTCTTTATGAAAACTCTTCCAATAAGTCAAATATAATAAACTGCGTTAAAAAAGTACAACATTAACTTACCTGCACGCGCGTGACTCTTGAGGGGACGATGTTCACAGAATGTACAGAGATAATAGATCACGATTCACGAATCCACTCGACGGTTCTTCAAAAGTGAAGTAAGTTACTTCCAGTGATCGCATGATATTGAACATGATTATGAAATGTCGCTTTATTTCAATGATAAGTGCCACACACCGCTCGCGCTTTAATTCAATACAGCCGGCGAACTTCCTCTGCACCATATAAGGAAAACGAGGCTCTAAACACGCACGTGCACAGTTCACGATCAATCACGAGGAATTAAGTTTTAACAAACAATCAGTTATTCACTTGTATATATGATTATCACATAAATATATCATAAGTTTTTACAAAGCAACAATGATATTTGTTCTAAAAGCCTGTTCACCAGTTTAAGGTTATAAAGAGAATAAGGACACTGCAGAAATTAATCATTTTCCTCTTTAATTTGACTAAAAACTCATAATTACAATTACGTGTTTCAGCATGTTGTACCATCAAGATTTGAAATGATTGAGTCTCTCAAATGTTTCGTATCATGTCATGATGATAAAGTCGCCCAATGTGTGTAAACCCACCTGCTGCAAAGCCCTTAAAGTTCTTCACATAAACATGAATAAATCCTCATCTCACACACACAACATCACTGGACTTTGGCAATAATGTCCTCGTAACAAAGGCGACTTCAGCTGGACACGAGAGGAAAATATTCACATTTAAGGTTTGCCTTTGAATTTCTGTTCAGAAATACTGCCAGCGCCCCGTAATCAAAACAACCGTGTCCACATAGTAGTAAATAATAAAAAGGAAAAGAGAGAAGAAAACATGTTTGTACCTGAAATAACTAGAATAAATGCAACCACTGTGATTAAATATATATTTCTTTACAATAAATAACCAGAACTGGTACAGTAGGCCTATCAAGTAAACCATTGCACACAAAAAACAACAAAACAAACCGCAATTTCACCTCAATGTCTGATAACGGCCCTTTAAACAAGTGCACTAAAAAGGTGTCATATTTATTTTTAAAAAGTGTTTAGAAAGCAAAGACAATTATATGCACTGAAGAATCCTTGCATTGTGTGTGTGTGTGTGTGTGTACATGTCTCAGAAAAGAGTTGTGTAAAATACCTGATAGTGTCACTGGAGTTCATAGTTTCTCTTGTATTGCTCAGATTGTGGAAGTTTATTCATGGAAGAGTTTCAGGATGTTCTTTTTCCAGTTGATGTAAATAAAGTTCCACGTGTTTGTCGATCAATCCAGCAGGATTGTATATGTTGAGATGTTTGGACGCTGCTCCACACGTGATCTGTCAATCAAACCTTTCATTCATAGTTCCTTCTTTAGTGTTTTTATCAAAATTGATTGGTTTGGTGATTTTTCATCTTCTCTTTTGTACCTCTGTGAGCAAAACGGAGCAGGAGTCAAAGTACAACATCAGGTTCCTGCTGCTGAAATAATGAAACACAACTACAAAACTTCCACAACTGCTGTGGTTCAGTGTTTCCTTCATGGCAGACGCAGTAAAACCTGCCTCACATCAGTGTGTGTCTGTAAACGTCTGTGTGTGTTTGTGAACGTGTGTGTGTGTTTGTATTTCTGTACAGATCAGTGTGTTTGTGAATGTGTGTGTATTTGTGTGTCTATACAGATCAGTGTGTGTGTGTTTGTGTGTCTGTACAGTTCAGTGTGCGTTTGCAGGCATGTGTCAAACAAATACACCCGTAGGCGTGTGTGTTTTGGAGTACTGTGTTTACACAGCCTTTTAATATGTGTGTGTGATGTCCAATGTGTGTCTGTTTACGCTCTGCTGTTAGATGTGTGGGTTTGTGCACTGCTGTGGTGTGTGTGTGTTTAACATGCATGTGGAATGTGAGATGATCACAGCAGCTCACTCTCTATATAATATTTGTGACGGTGTGACATGTGTGTTTAACTGCTGCCGCTCTCGATGAGTTTGGCCAGAGCGTCTCGCAGTTCCGTCAGCTCAAAGATTTTTCCGTCCAGCAGGTCGAGCAGCGAGCGCAGACTCTTGCGGAAGCTCTCTCCCTCCAGCTGGCTGTTCTCCAGACGCTGCTCCAGATCGGACAGCTGAGTTTCTAACTCGGTGTTCCTCAGCTCTTTCTCCTGACATAACACACAAACACACACGACTCAAACTCACTGGTTCTCACGTGCTTTACTCTGCAGCGTACGCCGGAGCGCTCAGGTTTACCTGTAACTTTTGAGCCAGCGAATCTTTCTGCTCTTGCAGCTGGTTGGCGTTTTCCACCTCTTCCTTCAGTTTCTCCAGTTCCTGTGGGAATGAAATGAGGTCAAAGCTCAGACGCTTCACAATCAGGCAGCTGAAGATGTTG
Source organism: Barbatula barbatula (assembly GCF_947034865.1). NCBI lineage: Eukaryota > Metazoa > Chordata > Actinopteri > Cypriniformes > Nemacheilidae > Barbatula > Barbatula barbatula. The sequence goes on along the minus strand of NC_136785.1, from coordinate 136,744 downwards.
GAGTCTCACCTGCTCTTTAGCTTTGAGTTCAGCCTCCAGCTCCTCGATGGTTTGATTCAGTTCTGTTTTCTGAGTTTTGATGATGCTGGTTTGTGCACTTACACACTCCAGCTCTGTCACCTGACGTCACACACAACAACACAACATATAAGCCATCGCATATTTCACAGGAAGACATCCGGCAGGATTTGATCGAGCGGTGAGATTCTCGATGACATCATCAATCATTCAGTGAATTTTATACAGACGTTCTCACGCGTTTGTGGAGTCTCTCGGCCTCGTCCTGATACGCCGCCAGCTGCTGTTTCCACTGTTTGACGTTGGCGGTGGATTCCAGCAGCGCTGCCGTCAGTTTGGCGTTGTTTCCCTTCAGAGCGGCGAGCTCGGCCTCCCAGTGTTTGGTGATGGACGTGGAGCTGCGTGAAGAACATCTTAATTACAATTTACTAATGACATATTCAATAGAGTATTTCACGACTTATTACTACTGACTTTCTATATCCTACATCAACTTTGATTAGTTCAGTGATTCAAGGATGGATGTGACACGGTTCTATAAACTTAAAACTACATTATGTAATATTATTAACTGACCAAAGTTTATTACAAATGTGAGAATTATACATTAAATCACAGATTTTAAAGTTAGACTTTGAATTTTGATGTCAATTCCACTATTGCACACACACATATTACACAAAGTAATTAGTCTAATTACATCAGAAGTAACTGTAATTCAACTACAGAAAAGAGTGAAGTAATCCCTTACTTTATTTTTTCAATGGAAAAGTGATTAAATTAAAGTAACTAATAACTTATTAACTAGTTGCACCCAACACTGGAAATGACACATCACTTCCGTCAACATCTGACCCATCAGTAAAGTAAAAGCGTTTGATAAATGTCAATCAATAATCAAAAAACATTTCAGTAATACTTATATTCTTCAGTAAAACACAAATTCGCTGTAACTGTGTTTCACCAGAAATTATTTAAGTGCGTTTTCATCCATATTTCATGTTTGCCTAACAGTGTTTTAATGTAATTCTGCTGTGGCATCCAGAGAAGGTGGCAAACTATAAAATATGGATGAATAAATTCATTGACACATGAAATATTCCATTTTGTTCAGGAAGTGGAAAAAGATGAATGTTTGTGTGTTGTAGTGGTCACCTGTGAGGGAAGGGTACAGCGTTGGGCTCTGGGCGACTCTCAGCGTTAAACACAGCATCAGGTGTCGCTCGCTCGTCCGTTCCGTTGATGCTCTCAGGAGTCACAGGAGACTGAAGATCTGTGGCTGATTCCTGTCACATCACAAACGTTCACATTCACTCTCAACACGCGAAACACTTAAGATCTGAGAGCTAGAGGAGAACCTGATTGAAAACATGACCACACTAGCGCGGAAGCACTGTTGTCATTGTGCATTTGTAAGAAACAAGAGTAAAACATCTCAGATCAACGTCATCTCTGAACAAAGACAGGTTCACACTCTGTGATTTCACATTTGACCCCAGGTGATAATCTTTTGTCTGATGGCTAGTTTGACACGTTCACCATCAAAGTCATCACATTTTTCTTCCCATGAAATTCTGTCCGTGTCACAAATGTTGAGGGTCGGTCCTACACTGCGGCCATACCCAAATCTCCATATGAGTCTTGTTAGGGGTGTCCTCAGTTAAATCCTCAGTGAAACATTTCATTAACAAGTCACGTAGTAGATAGAAAGGTGGTCTTCAGAAGTGAAAGCTAACGCTGTAATGACACCTCCACGTCTATTTATAAAGTGAACACACTTGACAGATATGAGGAGAACACAGGCGTGTGTGCAGATGTGCAGTCACCGTACGAAGATATTCAACATTCATCTGATTCATTCTTACCTTTGCTGTGATCCGAGTCTGTTTGTGTTTCACAGCATTAAATGACATCACAAGAAAAATAAAAACATCATCATCATGATCATAACCACAGCGGTTACTGTCTGGCTGACTCCAGGGGTTAAATGAGGAGAGAGAGAAGCACTCACGTTTGGTCAATTTTGGAAAGGTTCAGATGGATTCTGGGTAAGAGATTCAGGTGAATTTGAGTTTTTGTGGGATTCACTTCTTACCTTAAAACGCGGAAAACACGAAACAGACTTGCGCTTGAGAAATAATGTGAACGAGGATGTAAATGCGCTTTCAAAAGGAAAACAGAAGAAGAATGTACTGAGTGATGTTCTATTAAAGCACCTGTGACGGTGAGCTGGTTAACTCCATCTTCTCCTGAGATTTCTCCTTCGCTAACCGTGCCGCTTCTTTAAATTCCACAAACTTTTCTGCAAACTACAGACAGAGATGAAGAAGACAAACAGATTTATAAAGCTGACGGGGGATCAGGAAGAGAAGAGAAATAAGAATGAGTCTCACTTTACTCAGATGAGCCTCAGAGGAGAAGCCCAGACCGTACACCGTATTCGCTCGACTGTCGGCCCACTGACCAAACTTGTGTGAGGTTTTGGTGAAGGTCATGTTAGGAGTGATGGTGCTGTTGATGATGGCCTGCACAAAACAAAACGTCACATTTACACACACACCTGATCTTCACCAAAGGATTGTTGGAAATGTTCTTCAATTAAACACATTTGATTAAGTCCTTTTTTAATAAAGGTATTTTAAAATTATAACTTTTAACCAAAAATTGTATGTACTATATTTAAGGGGTTCTGCAGTTCCCAAAGTGAGGTTTTGCTCAGATGTGTTTGTTATAAATTTTGGGTAAAGATTTGTAGTGAATATAGTTTTGGGTATGTACACACACACACACACACACACACACACACACATCTGTGTGTGTGAGCGTTATGCAACCAAACCCAACCCAGTCAAAAATAACTATGCAGCCCTCCACAGGGCCTCTGTGTGTGTGTTTCTGGTAAACCCTGCAGTGTGTGTGTGACCAAATGTCCCCACAAATATAGTAATAGGAGTTGTTATAGATTTTGTGTGCATTTTTTGCTCTCCTTGAGAAAAACAGCTTGTAAATCCAATTGAATTATGTTTATTTAATGTGTAAATGCAGAAAGGATTGTGTGATGGTTACAGTATACAAAATGGGTAGTTGACAAATAAACTGCAATTTTGCCTTAATGAAGAAAAAACAACAACAGTGAAGACCATCTCTACTATAAACAATTATATAAGACAATATTAATAACATTTAGTTTTCCAGTAACACCATAGGACAGATGTGCAATATATTTGTCAACTACCCAATTACAGTCTGTACACTATAACATGTCTTTGAAAAGTCCTCACAATGTATGAAAACAAATGTATATGTGTGTGTGTGTGTGTGTGTGTGTTTGCGAGTTCGTGTATATACGGTTTACAAGGACACAAAGGTGTGTAATGAGATGTGTATAACAATGTAATTATGGTTTACTGGGAGGCTTCCTGTGTCTTTGCTTCACAAAATGACTTAAAAAAATGTTTTTGTTCGTTTAAAAATGCCCAATGTTTTCTGTGATGGTTAGGTTTAGGGAATAGAATAAACAGTATAAAAATCATGACTTCTATGGAGAGTCCTCGTCAACCATATATTCAAGTGTGTGTGCGAGAAAGAGGTTCGACGAATGTTGTGACCTTTGTGCCGTCCAGACTGATGATGCGGTAGACGTTACGTGTGCTGTCATAGAAATATGACACAGTAACAGCGTGTTTGCTGGTGGGCACCCAGTTCTTTTTGGTGTTGGGGTCGATCTGGAAGACATGAGCTCTCGTGCTGAAGATCGGCTGCTCTCTGGAGGACAAAGGTAAACATTTCATCACAACACTGGAAACAGTCCAGACATATTTTTCAGCACTGCAGTCACATTTGCAAAACTAAACATTTAAAGATGGAAAAATCTTTTTTAAGTGAATTCACTGTGTTCTTATAATGTATATATCCTGAACATTAAATTATATTACATTTAAGATGTCTGCACATTTATTAAGCAAGAAGTCTAAATCAAAGCATTGCTTAACAAGCTTTAGTTTGACATGATTGTGCTTTTAATCCAGAGAAATCACTTCTGTGTGTTTATAGTAAAGCGTTGACCTTCTCAACATGACCACGCCACAATCGACCCACGATTCAACGCAACAAATCAGAAAAATCAGCACACACCCCAGCTACCGTTTCCCACAATTCCTCTGTGAGGGGTGATCAATAAGAACAGTAATGTGTGACACAGAGCGACACCAATCCACATTCACCACACAAAGGAGTCCTGGATTATCCAAAGGCAGACAGACAGTGAGAGAGAGAGAGAGAGAGAGAGAGAGAGCGAGAGAAACAGCTTTAGTCCAGGGCTGCATATCACTCATTTTATCTGATGGATGCTCTTCACAGTCATTTATGAAAATCCCAGCATGCAAAGCGTGTTTCCCTGTTCCTCCACTGTACAGAACATTTCAACAGTTACACAAAATCAATGTCTCATATTTGCATTGAGATAACCCTCAAGCATCACACACACACACAGTGATGATGATGTGTTCACATCAGACTGCTGTCACATCTGTACACACAACACATATTTTACATCAGTGAATCTACGTGCAGAAATGTGAATAAGCAAACTCACAAAAGTTAAATGACAGCGAACTGCTACACAGTCAATGTAAAAAACTAAAAATCAATTTCTTCATGTGCAGTTCTCTCATAACAGTCTCCAAACATCCTTATACCATGGTCTGTCTGAATACTCGAATCTGTTTGGCTGGAAGGTGTGCATTAAAACAAGGGATGGGCGATAAATTATCGGCCTATTAACGGTCATTTTTTATGTTATCGTATGAAAATTAAATTTAGGCCGATATATTATAGCCGATAAATTATGAATGATTTCCTCTGGTTAAACTTCTTCAGCTGCTCACAGTTCAAATTCAGCACAATTTTGTCTTTCTGTCGTGATCATTATCTTACTGATATTAGCTAAACATTGTTGATGTAGAGACAGTATGTAGATATTTATAAATGTGTCAGTTAAAGGAACAAAAGCATATAGTGTGAATCAGACTGCTGCTGAAGTGTTGAGTTCAAATGTACATTGCAGCACAGAGACTGAGAGTTCTTATTTAACAGAGAACTACACAGAGAAAGACAAGAGGTGTTGTTCTGATCTATAATACCACTCAAACCTCTGCTGTGTCACAGACCTGACTTCTCAAAAGTATCAATACAGTGGCCCTAGCACTGTACTTACAGTGAACTATGTGCTGTACTTACTGTACTAACAGTGGACTCTGTACTGTATTAACTGTACTAACAGTGGACTACGCACTGCACTCACTGTACTAACAGTGGACTCTGTACTGTATTTACTGTACTAACAGTGGACTCTGTACTGTATTTACTGTACTAACAGTGGACTCTGTACTGTATTTACTGTACTAACAGTGGACTCTGTACTGTATTTACTGTACTAACAGTGGACTACGCACTGCACTCACTGTACTAACAGTGGACTCTGTACTGTATTTACTGTACTAACAGTGAACTCTGTACTGTATTTACTGTACTAACAGTGGACTCTGTACTGTATTAACTGTACTAACAGTGGACTACGCACTGCACTCACTGTACTAACAGTGGACTCTGTACTGTATTTACTGTACTAACAGTGGACTCTGTACTGTATTTACTGTACTAACAGTGGACTCTGTACTGTATTAACTGTACTAACAGTGGACTACGCACTGCACTCACTGTACTAACAGTGGACTCTGTACTGTATTTACTGTACTAACAGTGGACTCTGTACTGTATTAACTGTACTAACAGTGGACTACGCACTGCACTCACTGTACTAACAGTGGACTCTGTACTGTATTTACTGTACTAACAGTGGACTCTGTACTGTATTTACTGTACTAACAGTGGACTCTGTACTGTATTTACTGTACTAACAGTGGACTCTGTACTGTATTTACTGTACTAACAGTGGACTCTGTACTGTATTTACTGTACTAACAGTGGACTCTGTACTGTATTTACTGTACTAACAGTGGACTCTGTACTGTATTTACTGTACTAACAGTGGACTCTGTACTGTATTAACTGTACTAACAGTGGACTACGCACTGCACTCACTGTACTAACAGTGGACTCTGTACTGTATTTACTGTACTAACAGTGGACTCTGTACTGTATTTACTGTACTAACAGTGAACTCTGTACTGTATTTACTGCACTAACAGTGAACTCAGCACTGCACTCACTGTACTAACAGTGGACTCCGTACTGTATTTACTGTACTAACAGTGGACTCTGTACTGTATTTACTGTAATAACAGTGGACTCTGTACTGTATTAACTGTACTAACAGTGGACTACGCACTGCACTCACTGTACTAACAGTGGACTCTGTACTGTATTTACTGTACTAACAGTGGACTCTGTACTGTATTTACTGTACTAACAGTGAACTCTGTACTGTATTTACTGCACTAACAGTGAACTCAGCACTGCACTCACTGTACTAACAGTGGACTCTGTGCTGTGTTTACTGTACTAACAGTGGACTCTGTACTGTATTTACTGTACTAACAGTGGACTCTGTACTGTATTTACTGTACTAACAGTGAACTCTGTACTGTATTTACTGCACTAACAGTGAACTCAGCACTGCACTCACTGTACTAACAGTGGACTCTGTACTGTATTTACTGTACTAACAGTGGACTCTGTACTGTATTTACTGTAATAACAGTGGACTCTGTACTGTATTTACTGTACTAACAGTGAACTCTGTACTGTATTTACTGTACTAACAGTGGACTCTGTACTGTATTTACTGTACTAACAGTGGACTCTGTACTGCATTTACTGTACTAACAGTGGACTCTGTACTGTATTTACTGTACTAACAGTGAACTCTGTACTGTATTTACTGTACTAACAGTGAACTCTGTACTGTATTTACTGTACTAACAGTGGACTCTGTACTGTATTTACTGTACTAACAGTGAACTCTGTACTGTATTTACTGTACTAACAGTGGACTACGCGCTGCACTCACTGTACTTACAGTGAACTATGTGCTGTACTCACTGTACTAACAGTGGACTCTGTACTGTATTTACTGTATTTACTCTGTACTGTATTAACTGTACTAACAGTGGACTACGCACTGCACTCACTGTACTAACAGTGGACTCTGTACTGTATTTACTGTACTAACAGTGGACTCTGTACTGTATTTACTGTACTAACAGTGAACTCTGTACTGTATTTACTGTACTAACAGTGGACTCTGTACTGTATTTACTGTACTAACAGTGGACTCTGTACTGTATTTACTGTACTAACAGTGGACTCTGTACTGTATTTACTGTACTAACAGTGGACTCTGTACTGTATTTACTGTACTAACAGTGGACTCTGTACTGTATTTACTGTACTAACAGTGGACTCAGCACTATATTTACTGTACTTACATCGGGCTCACACTGCACTTACTGTACTAACAGTGGACTCTGTACTGTATTTACTGTACTAACAGTGGACTCTGTACTGTATTTACTGTACTAACAGTGGACTCAGCACTATATTTACTGTACTTACATCGGGCTCACACTGCACTTACTGTACTAACAGTGGACTCTGTACTTACTGTACTAACAGCGGACTCAGCACTGTTCTTCTTGTACCTACAGTGGACTATGTGGTGTACTTACAGTTGGCTCAGCACTGTACCTACTTTACTTACAGTGAACTATGTGCAGTACTTGTTCTACTTACAGTGGACTTGGTACTGTACTTACAATTGGCTCGGCACTGCTCTATTTTCTGTCATCTACTTATCAGCTCTTATCATACAACTGAGGCTACATTTGACTACATCACAAAGTGTGTCTGAGAGAACTCTCTCTCAGACACACAAATACAGGCTAAGGGTGAGATTGTCCATCAGGTCACAGTGCAGTCATCATCCAACCAATCAGAGATCATAGAGCTGTAACACATCATCATCATCATCATCATCATCAGTACAAACACACACGTCTGTAGCAGATTTAAGCTGCAGGAAGAACATTTTACTTTTATGTTTTTCATAAAACTGACATCTGTCAATCATAAAAAACCCTAATTACTGTAGTTTTGATTGTTTAATACTTCTATTTTATTGAGCATGATTAACATTAAAGGGGTCTTGGGGGGCAAAACGGATGGAGACCTAGCGGTCCTGCTCCTTGATTTGTAAGTGTTATTTGTAAATTTTTTGTTACTGTCCTGTATTTCCTAACGTATTTGTTATTAGTCTGTGTCATTGGCGCACCACTGGTTCACACTTTAAAACCGTAAGGTAGCTGAGAGATAATATATTGTTGCTGGTGTGGATAGCTAGCATGTTGTTGTGTCTCATCATGAATGTGTGTAGTGCTTGTAAATGAAGACTAAAAAAAAACACAATGCGTTGTGGTAAAAAGTAGCAGATTCTCCTCTTTGCTCCGCCTCTCTGAAACTGGGTGAGCATACGCTTTAACATAGAATGCATCTTTTGATCCCACACTTTCATTTTAGCAATTTTACGTGTCTAATACATGCATGAGCAACTTATAACATACCAAAGACACAGAAAAACACGTATTCGCGCCATAGGACCCCTTTAGGATCATGGGTTTGACTGATCAAATGTGCAGAACCATGAATGCAATGAATGTAACCTTATGGGTTACATCAAATTCAAAGCTTTGCACTTGTCCTACAAAACTACTGGTTCGACACCCCCGTACCTTCACCATCTAGACGCCTGCCCTCTCCCAAAAAGTAAAAAAATCACTCTCATGTACAGTACCGTCTCCGAATCTGTTCCAGGATTGTGTAGTGATCTGCCCGCTGCTACAAGATCAGCAGATTCTGTAGCCATCTTAATAATCAGCTGAAAACACATCTCTTCCGTCAGTACCTGACCCATTAATACAGACTAGTGATGCACCGATAACGATAACCGATGATTCTTTAACATTTGAAGCTGATAACCGAAATACTGGCCGGTATACAGTATCTAAATATGAATATAACACTGACTGAAACAAAAGGCAAAAAGTGGGCGACTGCTTTTATTTAAAAACATTCACTGCAGAAACAAGGTTACCATTAGTTTTCAAACTGACGGGGTCAGCTGTGGCCTGGTGGTTAGAGCGTTGGGTTTGTGATCAGAAGGTTCTAATCTCAGTGTCAGCAGGTCATGACTGAAGGGCCCTTGAGCAAGACATCTTACCCCTGATTGATCTGCAGTAATGTGACACTGTATAAAACTACCTGTAAGTCGCTTTGGATAAAAGCATCTGCCAAATGAATAAATGTTCTGGTATATTTTTTATTTAATAACCAAACTATAGATGTTCTTCCAGAGCAACTCAGAGAAGTGTTCTTAATATCCACGAGTCTAACAGATCTCCAGACAGAAAGCATTCAGCAGCAGTCTGATTCACACTTTATGCTTTTGTTCCTTTAACTGACACATTTATAAATATCTACATACTGTCTCTACATCAACAATGTTTAGCTAATATCAGTAAGATAATGATCACGACAGAAAGACAGAATTGTGCTGAATTTGAACTGTGAGCAGCTGAAGAAGTTTAACCAGAGGAAATGATTTATGATTTATCGGCTATAATATATCGGCCTAAATTTAATTATCGTCCGATGCCGATAAGATTAAAACGACCGTTAATCGTCGGATACGACACGGCAATAATTGATCGTGAATCCCTAGAAATAAAGATGTAAACCATTAACGCACCACTAATACTGTAACAGTACATCAAGTCGTCTTCTATGAACCCTGTGGTCCATACAGCTGTGATTCAGCCACCTGTGCTGATGATGTCACAAGCCACTGATGACATCATTCCTATAGAACAGAACCGAATGCTGATCAACTACTGGAATTGTGTCACCAACAGGAAAATAAAAGGCCCGTTACTTCATCACATTATAAAAAGAGACACAACACGGATGAATATTTGCTGATAACGGCACATTATCACAAAAGTGCTACAGATACCATGACGGGGACAGAGGGCATCATGTCATCGGTTATCACACGGTACCGCGATGTTGAATCAGAAGAGTACAGCATTTTATGTCAATTAATGTTTTCCCCAATCAAAATTATACCGCGACTGGCGACGGCAACGCGCCGCGGTATCATCGGTGGAAACCGTGGCGCGGTACACGGCCGTGCAAACGATATATGGGATTCCGATTTATATATATATATATGTGACCGTGTTGATTTTAACGTTAAATTCATCCATCAGCCGAAGTAAATCACGGTAACGTACCCCATTTTGCTGGCGCGTGCTCGGCTCCTCTGTGAATGCGTCCGTGTTTTAATGTCGCGGTTTTTCGCGTGTTTTCAGTCCGACATGATGCGCTTGTGAATCTGACAGATTCCTGCACAAATCCTCAAATACATCCACACCGAGGAAGAATCACATCCAGTCGTGGGTGAAGTGCTGCAGAGACATCATGTCCGCCTCCATCAGCTCACACAGACTTCAGCTGATCAATGATAGAAATCCACACAGATCGATCAAACGTGAAGTGGAGATGTCGACGAGTCTGCTGTCATCTGCCTCCTCCTGTCATCTCATTCATTATCCGTCATCGCGCTCTCACGTCACGCCTCCGAGCTCGCCACTCTGACGTCATGGACAGTACGCCGTGCATTTCACTTCCGGCGGCGCGCACAGAGCTGCACGGGCCGTGATCTCATTACACGCGCACTCTTGTGTGGATCTGGATTCTGCTGTGAAATCACACATCTGGTTTACGTCTATATGGCGTCTGCAATACATCGTTTGCTCATCTGCTATAAAATGTTTATGATTTAGAATGGATGAACAACAGCCCTTTCTAAGATCTTTAGCAGATGTTTTTAGGCAGCAGATGTTTAGCAGACGTCTCTGAGATGAAAAAAATATGTATTGCGCATGTAAATGCAGATGTCAAATAGACGTAAGCCAGATGGATTGTGCTATCTGGGCAAGTTTGACACATCTAAAGTAAAATCAACATGTATGATTATCAATAGTGAAGACACGCGCCTGTCACATGCTGTTTTCTGTTGAGTGTCATGAAATATTCAGATGCCGCATCAAACACAACAAAGTGTTTACATACACGTTTAAATCTAGCAGCTACTTGTAAACACTGCAACAGAAAACGTCACTTTTACCTTAAAGATTTCAACTTTATTCACTATCATTTGTAAAGTGCTTTTACAAATGAGGAAAACTCTAAAGAAGGTTGTGCTCAGGTTCACAAAAATATGCCACACGCAAGCAAACACAGGCTCACATTTCATTGGGCTCTTGTATGACACGGTGACAGACATCAACAGGTGTTTCAGACATCTGATCATCAAACATGTTTTTAAATATCACAATATTACAGAAGAACACTTTATAATCTCATTTCTGTAAAACTGAAGACTTATCATGAGCTTCTCCGTCATTCATCATTATTCATACTTATTTTTCTACTCGGATGAAATAGTTAAGCATGTCACTTATTTTCACAGTGAAACGTTTCTCAGATTATTTTCCTGATTTAAATGGCTCGATTTTTTAGGTTCGTGATTATTGTGAGACAATGTTTTGAGATTAAAGTAAAAGTGTTCGTTTTTTCTGGCTCAAATGTGCCCTGCAGCGCCTCAAACGTTCACGTGTCTGTGAAGTATTTTTAGTCTTGGCAGAGAAGCAGAAAATCAATCCTCTGCTTTTCTGTGGTGCCAGCATACAGATGTTAAAGGTCTCAAGGGGCTCTAAAACATCAAGAACAATTCAAACGTCAACTTTCACACATGAGCGACCAGCACAAGTAAATGTTATTTTGCTTCGCACCGTTGGCGGCGAGCGCAGGCAGTAAATGTGACGTCTGTCAGGCTATTTACAGAAAACGCTGAGCAAGAGAAAGTTCCCAAGACTGCGATGACACCAAGAGAACGAGCGCACGCCTGCACAGCACCTCGGATTAATGCGACCTGCAACGGAAACAATGGAAATAATTGACGCAGAGAGTCAGATGACGGTACTGCAAGACACGCTGGCCGAGGAAGAGATGACTGATGAAGAGGAAGATTTGAACAACAGGTTTGAGACACCAGAGAGACAGATGAGCTCTTTAACATGAAAACCACAGACACATACACACAGATGTCTGATTAAACGGTGGTTTGAAAGGCTTTGAACATTACATGTGCATGTTTTGTATGCTCGCTAAACTAAAAAAACACACAACATTAAAAAGTGAAGTGACCACGACTTATAAAAACACAAACATTGTGTGTTATAGAAAGTGTGTTACAGTGTTTGTTATAGAAAACTCAATAGTTGAAATGTTGACCGTTTTGGCAATGAACGCCACATCTGCGTATACAAATATATGTTGGAAACAGTGATGTTTATTATTTCATAATATTTTTCATAGTGTATATTTATGAGTGTAGGTGTTATTATTACTGAAAGTGGAACACGTGTCTCTCCTCCCCACAGTCTGAGAGAAGCTGTTCAGGACGAAGACGTGAAGCCTAAACTCCAGTGCTTGATGATGGACCCGTCCTTCTCAATGGTGACGGTTCAGAGCGAAGACAGCGGGATTGTTTGGGAAACCGCTTCCAGTCGCTGCTCGACCCCCTGGGCCTCAGAGATGAACGCCACGACTCCAGAACCCGGCTACACTCTCAGCAGCCCCGGCACGGCCGGCAAGATCGTCGTCACCATTGATGAGGATCTCACCACCAGAAGAGAGAGAAAGAAGCAAAAAGCAGAGAAATGGCATCCTTACATGAGTAATGAGATCATGAGACCGGCCATGGTGGAGGTGTCCCTCCCTAACGTCACGCAGACAAAAGACAAAACCACAGAAACTAAAGAAGCAAAGCATCAACGCTTGTTCAGTCTGGTGTCTGAAGGATCTGAAATTCTGAACATCATCGCTCCACCTAAAGTGTCTACGGTGGATGAGGAGGAGAGTGAAGGTCTGGAAGATTGTTTGTTTTACCTTGAGGAGGAACCTGCCATAAAATCCACAAAGGTTCCCGATGTACCCGTGAACGTTCCCGCTGAGACTCCAGAAGAGGATGAGGTGACATCATTCATACCGGAGCCCATCATCCCGGTCCCAGCCATTGCAGGTTCCAGAAGAGGTGTCACGGCGGAGGATTACTTTGAGAAGTTCACTCTTCTGGATACCCAGACGCCGTCAGGAGAGGCAGCACTAGAAGAAGACCCCGGGGATTGTGGGACAGGAGACACGATCACGCCGAAGGAAGATGACCTGCCAGAACCGAGCTGCGGCCTGTCACGGGTCCCCTCAGTTGTCAGCGTGTTAGATATTCCTGGCGAGCATCTGGATGTGTTTTTTTATGGTGGCGGCAGCACTGTACCGCCCTCTCACGACAATAAGAAAGAGGACAGAGGAGAGCTTTCAAAATCCCAGCTGAAGGCAAGCGGCTCTGCCTTGTTCGGAAGCGAGGAGATGGTGCTCACCCCCATATACCTTCCTGAAGGACCTCGAAAAATCATCGACCCCAACCTGCTCGAGGAGCCCAAAGCCATGGCGTTTTTCTACTCAGACCTGTACGCCGATGCCCTGGGAAGCAGGAAGAAGCAGGATGAGGATACAGCGAGTCTGACCTCTGAAAAATCTTTCCACAGTCAAGAGTCCGACTCTGAGGACAGAGGCTATCTGGAGAAGTTTGTGCTGAGGGTCGAGACTCTTAACATCGTAGATGGCGATCGGCAACCTGAGGTGCGCAATGAAGAATGCCAGGACGCGGTCAGACTCGCCGGATACGTGGAGCAACCTAAAACAGAGGTGGAGACGAAGACGGATGAGCCGGAGTGGATCACAGATTTCTTAAGAAGCAGTGCATGTTCATCACCGTGTGAAGCTGTTGACTTATATCAAACTGAGCCGGAGGCGGAACCTAAACGGGTGAGGACTACACAAGTTACTTACAAAGATGAAGTGAAAAAGAACGAAACCGTGTCGCGAGTCGAAGGGAGTCATTCTCTTCCGTTAATAGACGACATCGAGTTTGCTGAAGCATTTTTACCTGTCGAAATCAGTGAGGATTGTCCAGCGTGGGAAGAAAACTTGCAGACGTTTTACACAACTACAGCCTCAACCAGGACAGACGAGCATAAAAATAAACCAAAGTCTTTACGTGACACTGAATCTCCCAAAACGAGCCAACCGATAAACACAAACAAACCCATAATTCCACGCTACAAACCCTTCCTTGATCTGATACCCCTGCTGCCCGCCGAAACTGAGGATGAAGAACAACAAACAGAAGAAAACATGCAAGAGGACAAGGGCGTTACTGTCTCAGAAGAGATGACATCAGCTGAAGCTAAAGAAGAGGACGAGACGACTGAAACTCATCCTCCACCTCCTCCTCCTGATGTGTGATGATGTCACAGCCGCAGATGTGTGTGTGTGTGTGTGTGTGTGATGATGTCACAGCCGTAAATGTGTGTGTGATGGTGATGTCACTCATAGCACCAGATGAAGAGACTGTAGACCTCTGGCTTGATGTTTATGACGCTAACGGGTCAAAAATGCTAAACACATGATGATCTGAAACAAACACATTACTGTACAATGTTAGTGAGTGAATGCGAGTTATTTTGCGTGTCTAAGGACACGTGTGTCATCATAAACCGAAAGGCTACATCATACTAAATCATGTTTTTTATTCCGAAAAAGGTTTTTTGTGAGGGCATAAAGGTGTGATAAACTTTACATGTATGGAGGAGTCTTCATAAACCACATGTTCAACTGTACAGTATGTGGACAAAATGTCTATGAAAAGTCCCCATGAAACATGAAAACACAACATGGTTTGTTTGTGTAGTAACACACAGCCGTAAATGAATCTATAATCTATATATTTTAGATGACAGCTGATGTACCTGCTCATGTAATATCAGAACATTAAATCAAATACAATATATAAATAATATCTAGTAGGGTTAGATGGATTTGTGTTTTGAGAATAGAAATAAACATCATTCCGATAACTAAGATACTCATTGATGTTCTTCGTGTATTTTTACCTTATAAAGGTCACAGGTGTGTCGTTCCCACGAACGTTTCCGAGTTCAAGATGTTAAATAACTCTTCGTTTGTATTCTTCTTAAAAACGAATTTACTCAAATAAACATGATTTACTTCATAAAGTTAGACTGACCACCGACGGTTTTCATTCTCACTCAGTGAAGGCGTCGTGTTTCTGATTGGTTCTTCACAGGGATTAAGGCTTTTGATTGGCTGTTCATCAACACAAAGATCATCAAAACCATGCCTATACAGTCATGTTAGGCTTTTACAGAAATGCGTCAAATACAGAACTTATGAACTTTGATATTAATGATCGATCGAGCCAAACATCTTCATGAAACACGTGAGTCCTGAGCTGTGATTGGCTGATGACAAGTTTTTCAACATGTATTTATTTATCACATCTTTAACAAAACGACCCACAGGAAAACCCTCATGACATCTGCCGTAAATAAAGAAAACAAATTTAATTCAACATAACTTTAAAGAGTTGATCTATTGAAAGATGACTGCAGATTCACATTTTGAAATTCTTGTTGATACTGTTTGTATATATTTAGCTTTCCTACAAACAAAAGATTAAATCATGAAGACCTGTCACACCTCTTACAGAATCAAATGAACAATATGATTGACAGGTGCATGTTATTATCATAATCCCCAAATAAATCCAGACATTACGACAGCTGAAGTATTTCTGTTCAATTGTCTATTTCATGATTTATGTACAAGCGTACGATAGTTTCTGAATAAAAGGATTTCTTTACAAAAACAATCATTGCTCTTCTAACATTGAACATTACACAAAGCACAAATATATTTATAAGTGTTCCAACATAAAGAACCTGCAATTGAGTTCAGAACTTAAAGATACTTGAGGAGTTTTTATACCTGATATATTATTATCATACATCATCTAAAGGAGACAAAGACAGCAGCAGCCCAGAGCAGTGAAAGAAAAACAACGAGTGTTTGAAATGCTTATATTAATGACATTCTCTCTTTACACCCAGCGTAGTTACATCAGCACATCTGGTTTTATTGCAGTTTCAGATGCCTGTAGAGAAACTGGGTCTGCATTTCATTCCAAACCTGCAGGTGATGATGACTGATCTGAAGACACACACACCACTCTTTATCTCGGGACGTATAAATCATTTCAAATAAAAAGAAAAGAAAATAATCTCCCCGAACATGCGTCTTTAATGACAGAACCGTGACTGAATTCTCATTGCAGATTCCTCAAGTGCGTGGCTCGGTTGCGACTAAATGAAATTTCGTAGTGTACAGCGACGGTATGAAAACATCCATACACAACAAAGCGAGAGAACCACCTTCCCAACATGTACAGAAGAACCGAAGCGCTCCAAAGTCTTTATGACATCATCGCTTTCCAGCATACCGACAGGATCGATTGATCACAAGCGTATGTCACAGAGGGCGGGAACTGTGGGAGGTTTCAGGGAAGCTTATATTCCAGACACACACACACACACACACACACAGACTTTTATATATATATACACACACACTCACTCCAACACAAATAAAATCAGAATGAAATACACTCACACAAACCCACGGAGGGGCGTGCTCAATGTAGTGTGACGTAACTAACACGACTGCTGAGTGACGTCCTCCAGCACATCAGTGACAGCAACATGAAGGTCCTGCTCAGACGTTCTTTACCTGCTGGTGTCCATCACATCATCCTTAAAGTTCTCACACTGCTCCATCACTTTACTGCAGAAGAAACACGTTCATCAGTCCTCTTTGTGTGTGTGTGTGTGTGTGTGTGTGTGCAGGTGTGTGTGTGTGTTACCTTGCCATGTCCTTGGTCTCTTGGTGAGAAGAATCCAGCTCTAGAACTTTCTGCAGCAAAGGAACGCCGCCCTCTTTTATCAACAGGGGGCAGTATTTACTCGCTGCAGGACAAGAGAGAGACACACACACACACACACTGATATTTCTATAGAAAATGCCAATATAAGATCTTCAAAAAGAAACTAACAGAAAGAAGATTTATTGTCCGTGGTGTTTGTCATCAATTACAAAGTGCAAAACCTTAAGAGATTAAGTCATATTTTCCAGAAAATCTAAAGAAAGGACATTTGACAGAAAATGTGTTGGTGAGATTTCTGACTCCCATAACTGTAATGCAAAACATTTCTAATAGGATTTATTAGTGACAGCAGTACTTGTATTTTGTGTTCATAAAATAAACGATGTCCTGATATTTATGTTTTTCTTTCGATCTTGGGGTGAAACTTTTTTGTTGTTAATGATGTGATGTGATTTATTCCAATGATGGACTCACGATAAACTGACACCAGGTTATACAGCGCCCATGTGGCCCAATGCTGACTGACCAGAGCTCCGCTCTGAGGGAGAAGACGCAGAATGGGTTCAAACGACCTGCAAGAAAGACAGACGGACCAGATTAACACCAACACTGAGTCAGGAGACATTAGCCGAGCTGTGTGTGATGTGTTTTGGCACCTGTAGTTGATGTTTCGTCTTGAGCTGACATCCCAGCTCTGAATGGCCGCCCACATTTTGTCCATGACATGTGACCTCTTGGGTTCTTCCATGTTCCAGACCTCCTGCCCATCAAACATGATGTGTGACAGAACTCCGCATGCATTATACGACACTTCAATGCCGTCCGCTTTACTGTCCAGCAGGTCACTGAGAGGAGAACATTCACTTCTGAATCAGTAATCAAACACTCAAATCATGTTCGTGTCGATGCGATTCACACCTGAAGACTGTGATGAATTGTTTGGTGAGAAGCTGCGGCCGTAGCGCTTTCACTTCAGCTACATTACCCAGCAGTCCCAGCATGTTACGATGAAGCTCCTGTTTATCAGGAAACTCCTGCAGAAAAGAAAACCCTTCACATGAATCATCACCAATGACGAATGACTTGAACATCAGCTCAAAGGTGGAGCTGAGTGTATTGCATTGTGGGTACTACAGAATGACACACCGTGTTCTCTACATGTGTAAAAATGTGCAGTAAGACGGCTGCTCATCCAACAGAATAAACAGAACACACAAAACAAACGGACAAACCTTCAGACACTCCAGAAAGAGATTCATTCCGTTACATTCCAGAAACATCTGACAGTTATCCGGCGTCTCGTCTGTGATGTTCCACAGAGCGCTCCAGGAGAACTCCATCACCTGATCACACTGACACACACATGACATCACAGTCAATCACACACACTGATTAACTGTCATCAATAATCACACTTCTGTGAGAATCACTCACCATTTTGTCCTGAAGCCTCTTCTGGATCAGATTCAACATGGTCTGTCACACACACACAAAGAGAGAAACAGTGCAGTATCATGATATTACTCCAATGATTCAAACATATATACATTTACATTTAAAAAATAAAAAAGTGATTTGGGAAACGGTGGTAACCGTGAAAAATGGAAAACAGATTTTATAAACACCTGGAGCAAATCTTCAATATCTGACTGCATGAAACACAATTCTCCTCTGTTTCCTACCTTGACAAATCCCATTTTGCCGACGGCTTCTTTGTGATCATTGTCAACTTGACAGACCAGCGCGTTACACAGATGTACGGCAATGCGCTGGATGGATTCGTCCTGACGTGGAGGCTCCAGAATCTTTAAGAGCAGCAGATTGACCCTGTGATACTGAAACTCCAGCTCTTCTGGAATACTGAAGTTACACAGTGTCAGGCAACAGTTCCTCTGAACCTGCAAACACACACACAACTGAGCTCGCTGCAGTGCATTCTGGGCCTGAACATATCCATGCAGTGTGTGTTGAACTCACAGTGACCTCCTGATACTGCTCCATGCCGTTGAGCACCACCTGAATGACCTCCCTGCGCAGACGGACACTCTGGTCGTTGCGGTACTCAGTGTTGGTGAGGTAAAAGAGCGCCGCGCTGCCCGTCACCTGAATGCTTTTGTCATATTTATGAGTCTTCAGGGCCGAAATCACCAGCTGCACAAACACAGGAGTCAGTGCAGTGAAACACGTTCCTCAAGCAGACACATTCAGCACAGTACGATCAAAAGAGTGTGTGTTACCTTCAGCGCTCTGAGCAGCTGACTGCAGTGCTGGATTCTGGCGATGTCAAACAGCTGATTAATGGCTAGATGAGCGAGTTCTGGTCTCTGATCTGTGTAAACCTCTATAGCGTTCAGAATCTGATCTTCATTCTTAGAGCCGGTCACCTGCTCACACACACACACACACACACACACAGTCAGAACGCTGGACGTCATCAGAATAAGATCCGCTCTACATGTGACAGGTGTGTGCAGAACCTTGTAAGCAGGTATGTGTGTGACGCTGCAGAACGTGGTGTTGTACAGTCCTAGAAACTGCAGCGGTCTCTTCAGATCCCGAAGTGGGTAGATGCTGCTCTTGCTCGGCTCATTGCTGAAACACACACGCAGATAAACACACTGACCAAACAAACGCCGAGCACATGACATGGCATTACAGACATGTTTGTCTTCACCTCGGCCGGCCCACCGCGTCCTCAAACATAGGCGCCGTGCAGTTGTCCAGCATGATGTGACCAGAGATGTCCAGAGACACCAGATTTACCAAACCCTGCACCAGACTGCTCAAGATCTTCCCCGTCATCTTGAACTTCGATGTCCTCTGGGTCTCTCTGGAAATATCCAGGTGTCTGCAGAAAACAAAACCTCTCGTTAGTTTCATCAGAAGCTTCAACATCCTTTTCGCTGGCATTATCATGAGTTGTAAAGGACCAGGAGGTTCTTTGGAAGATCTGTTGTTAATGTGTACACACGTGCACCAGTAGTTGGATTTTTCAGGAAGGGTGAGATGGAGATGTGAAGAGCGTTTTACCTCAGCATGCTGAACTGCATGAGCGTGTGGATCAGTTCCTCGCTCAGCTCCACGTTATACAGCACCAGAGACGTCAGACGCTCCTTCCACTGCGCCAGGAACGCGGGGCGGGGCAGACGGACGCCCGACAGGTCCAGAGAGGTGAGGGCAGGGAGTGGCCTCAGCAGCATCTCCACGTCCACCGAGCCGGTCAGACCGCCCAAATTCAGCAGCCGCAGACGGTTGAAGCCCTGAAAGCTAAAGTCCGAGTCCACCGTGTGCGTTTCCAGCTGGTCCACCAGATCATCGTCGTCGTCATCATCGTCGTCGTCCTCCGCGTATGCCAGTGGAGCTCCGGCCTTCCTGAAGATGATGTTGGAGCAGCCGAACAGACTGAGAGACATCAGCGAAGGTCTGAAGCTCTCCAGGGCTCTCAGGCTGCGTGCCGTCAGGCGGTTACAGTAGGTCAGATGAAGCTCCATCAAATCCTAAGAAATCAACGTCAACATGACATCTTCAGTTCAAAGACAGGATCATTTCACAGGCTAGGTGTCTCAAGAACATGTTTTGATTTTCTTTCAAGACCACAACTGTGGGAATTTCACGAAACTGCAGGTGAATTTTCTGCTGATTTATGTGATACCCATCATTAATGTGAATGGATGTAAAACTTTGTCACAGTTGTGCCCGTAAGGGATGAATGGGGGATTGTCCTAAAAGAAATCTGTCAACAAGATGAATACAAAGGCCCACAATATCAAAGATGTGACACGAGTTGGGACACGAAGATCAATTCCCATTTGGAATCGGAAGGCAAGGAATCGGATTGGAAAAGGAATACGTTTAATAAAATTGTAATTCCTAGTATCAATTGCTGTGTGAATATTTTCAGTACACGTGTTGTGTGATGTGCTGATATCTCTATAAAAAAATTACAGTATTTTTAAGCATAGTTTTTGCATTAAAGAGCACAGAAACCACAAATTAACCATATTTTCATTTTTGTTACAACAGTTTAACTATGATGTAGTTCAACTATGTTAATACAAATTGTAATAAATCAGAAAAAACAAGGTTCTATGTGCATATATACACAAAACAGTGCTCGTATATATATATATATATTTAGCAAACAAGGCAATAAGCAGGCTAATCGAAATCGATAAGCAGAATCGGAATTGATAAATTTCAAACGACCCCCAACCCTATATGTGACTGCAAAAAACCTCCTTGTTTATTTATCGTATAAATGACGTGCTATAAAACGTGATATTGATTGTATACTCTCATTCAATAAAGTTCATAAGTGACTTGAACTTTAGACACAAACAAAAGCTTCTGTTCAGTTTTGGCTAGTCCAATCAAATCACAACTTTTGTGCGTTTCTAAGCAACACACAGCTGTTTTGCTACCGAATAGATATGAACGCTTAGAATGAATCTGTAATAATAACTTCTTAGTACTGTTTAAGATTTACTTTAAGACTGACAAAGTAAAAGAGTTTTAGTTTCTTGATGTCATTGTATTCAGTCAAAAAGTGAAAGTATCACACAGATGCTAAGGACTGAACCTGGATCACATTCTTCTCACCTGTTTCCCGATGGCTTCCATGTCCCTGTCCCGAACAGAATCCTCTCTGAGCTGCAGTCGGGTGAGTCTGGTGCTGCGAGGGTCACTGAAGAGCTGAAAGAAGCCGTCCAGCGGCTCATAGTCGCTGTCCGTGTGGACCAGATCCATGTACCTGTCAATCAAAAACATCACATTTCAACAGGAGCTCAAACGCCTTTCAGTTCAACTCGATGCTCTCTCGACGTACACGTTCACCAGTTTATCACAGATCTCGCTGGGCAGAAAGACGTCGGGACGCAGACACAGTCTGTTCCTATCTCCTATATAACACATGGTCCTCCGCAGGTTCTTCAGACAGTAGACAGTACACAGAGACATCAGGCTGTCCGGGTCATCTCCTACTTTAGCTGCCATGACGGTGTCTCCGTCAGCCTCAAGAGCGATGGGGGGGGGGGGGGGGGGGGGTGACAGAGTTCACAGACGGCTGTCTGATCTCAGACAGCAGACATTGAGAGCGTGAGAAGATCTCCTGCACCTGCTGAACAAACAAACAAGCAGGTCTATTCGTGAGAAGCTCTTTTCACCTCAACATGACCTGACACCACAGCAACATCAGACCTGATGATGTCACAGCTCTCCTCCTGTGTGATCTCTGTCTCTCTATGATGCCTGTCTGACTCTACGAGCTGTTCTGGGATCGGTCTCATTCAGGTCATTGATACGAACAGCAGCAGAAGGCTCTTTATATGTTTACTGACTGAATTAATGTGGACGTGTTGTTGTTATGTTAATATCAGAAGGCCGCTTGTTGTATGTTGTTGTTTGTGTTCTTGTGCTGTTTAATGATGATGTCGATGTTTATGTGCAGTGTTGTTAGCTGGCTAACCGTTAGCACCCTACGTAACGCCAAGTCAGAGAGTTTCTTGTCGCTCATTATGTGGACTGACAGCGGCTTCAACGCGCGTCTATGTCTCTTACCTGACGGGTCGCGTACCGCCTGACGCCCGCACACCGACTGACGCGTCGCTCGAGTCACTAGAAGCACAGAAATATGAACATGATCGGATGTTGATCGCCGCTGTCCGATGTCAACAAAACCAGCGCCGCGTCCGGGTCACTGTACACAACACACGAGCACTTCCGGTTTACCGGCACAGACGGATTGATAGACAAATATGAATGATTAAAGGTCATTATTTTAGACAACGTTACATAATTAAATAATCATTGTTAGCATTGTATTGTTGTATTCGTGCTAATGTAAGTGGAAATATTTGTTTGATTTATTATTGCATTTATTAACACTTGTGATTTTATTAACACTTGTGGCAGAAGGTGTGAAGTCAATAACAGCCATATATATACACATAGATAAAAATGGCAAATTGTCATGTAGATATAAAACGCATATTTCATATTTTTCTGCGCGTTTCCGTGCCGTGAACGTGGAACTAATGGTCGTGAGCGCCGGTGTTTTCTTCCGGGCTGTTTTTCCTGCAGCACGTGACTGTAGCGGTGAAACATGTCGAGTTCGTACAGAAACAGGTGAGATTGCTAATAAACACATATTTATTTCGACTGCAGATACACATCAGACGTTATTTACATCGGACTTACAGGTGCAGAGTGATGTCAGCTCACGTGTGTATGTCGCGTGATTAGACGTGTGTTTGACTTTTATAGTTTAGGGTTCACACTGATCTCTATACTCATCATAGAAAAGCTGCGGGAGGATTTCATTCTATAACGTCACGTGTTCCTATAGAAATCCCTCCGTCACATTTCTCAGGTTGGGTTTGTATAAAGCAGATATAAAGTAAATGAGTGACAGGTTAAGTGTCAAAGTTTAAAGGTGTTAACCCGCTGAATAACAGCTGTGTGTTTAGCAGAATTCTCAAACTCATCTCAGTCAGTCTGATCATGTGATCACTTTATGTACCAGGGATCAAAAAATATGTCAATGTGTGAAGATCTGGATTTGTGTTCTGCCGATTCACCTGCTATCCGGTGTCTACAGACATTTATACTGTTATGTTCAGGGAGGCCTTCGAGTTGTTCCAAATCTGTATGAATGTCTTTGTTGTGAGGAACACAGAGAAAGATATTTGGAAGAATGCTCGTAACCAGACAGATCTCGACTCCCATAGAAGGAAAAACACAATGCTTGTCAAAAGTGCCCCAGAAGTGTTTGCTGTCAGACATTCTTCACAGTATCTTCAACAAAACAAAAACATGATGATAACGTAGTTTTTCCTACTATGGGAGTCAATGGGTGTTGAGATCTCTTCGGTTATAAGCATTCAGAACAAAGACATTTATACACATTTGAAACGAAATCAATGAACTGTCATGAAAATAATATCAAAATTCTTACCATGCTTGTGATTTTTGTGTGAAACGTGAGCAGAAGTGAAGAAAGTTCTTCATTGTGTTTCAGGATTCAGGAGTTCAAGACGGCTTTGAGCGAGCAGAAGATTCACTTCCAGTCTTTACGTCAGCTCTGTTTCAGTGGTACGCCGGTCATGTGTGTTGTGTGTTCAATCAGCATTTCTCTTCTCTCTGTAAAGACTGATAGCGTTTGCTAGCGAGGTTCGGTCTGTCTGTGTCAATAATAACAATGCGATATACAACACGTCACATGATATTATACTCTCTACATTCTCTCTCAGGGATTCCGTGTGAAAGTGGCATTCGCTCTTTGTGTTGGAAGGTCAGTGTTTGGACTTTCATGATCACGTCTGCTCAACTGAATAAATGTAGAATCAATGGAATCCACTGATGTCACTCACACAGTTTAATGAGTGATTATAACATTTCATTGTATTTTCTTCAGATTCTGCTGAATTATCTGCCGCTGGATCAGACATTATGGGACTCTTCTCTGAAAAAACAGAGGTCTCACACAGCACACACTGCTGTTTATTCATTATTACCCATAATTCCATGAGTGGGGGAATGCGCTTGTGTGATGTTATGCTCTCACATACTCAAACAAAAGCAATGATGTGATAAATGAAGTCTAGGGCATTCTGCTAACGTGGTTTAATGTGATCGGATAGGGATGGGTACACTCAGTTTCTGAGAGAGATGATCATTCAGCCGGGAATCGCCAAGGACAATCGGGGCGTGTCTAGCGAGGATGTGACGCTTGAAGATCACGTGAGTGTTGGCCGAATGACTTTCAAAAGTTTGTGTGATTGTTTTGTGTTATTCCAGCCGAGATTCTCTTGTGTGTTCAGCCTTTGAATCCAAACCCAGACAGCCAATGGAACACATACTTCAAAGACAATGAAGTTCTGCTGCAGATCGACAAAGACGTCAGGTGCCCGCCGATCAGATCTCAGCTCATCCACCAATCAGGGACCGAGGTGAATATTAACCTTTGTGTGTGATGGTTGTCTTCAGACGGCTCTATCCAGACATGGCCTTCTTCCAGCGGCCCACCGACTTCCCCTGCCAGCTCATCTTAGACCCTCAGAATGAGTACGAGACATTACGCCGGCGTGTGGAGCAGACAACACTGAAAGCTCAAACCGTCAACCGCAACCGCAGCGGCGTCACAAACGTGAGTGTGTGTGTGTTTTCTGATTCATGCACAAGTGTGTGTGTGTGCGCGCGCTCTGAACAGTGCTGCGATGGTCAAGCTCAGGTGTCTTTACATAAAGACCTCTGTGTGTCTGCTAGTAATGATGTTAGAAAGAGTTATGCAGGTTTACCGACATGAAAACTCGCTGCCGGATGTTCTCCTCCATGATTTGTGTTCTGATGTCCTAGCAATGAATTTGTGTCATCATTTATTCTCTCTAATATTGTTGTAAATCTGTATGTGAGTCTTTCTTCAGTTCAACACAAAAGAAGATACTTTGAGAAATGTCACAGTGGTTTTGTGTTCATACAATGAATGTCACTCCTTTAATATTCATTGCTAATGCAACATGGCTCTTGTAGTCGCTCTTTTATCAGCATGATATACTGACGCTGATATTTTAACATCATTTTTGACTCGTGGTGGTTTTGTTTTGTTCTTCAGGTAAGTTCTCCGGGGAAGGCGTTAAACTTGTATCCCTCCAACGAGTACGAGGTTTTACCCAACGGCTGTGAAGCTCACTGGGAGGTGGTGGAACGGATTCTCTTCATCTACGCTAAACTGAACCCGGGCATCGCTTACGTCCAGGGCATGAACGAGATCGTGGGACCGATATACTACACCTTCGCTACGGACCCCGACAGTCAGTGGAAAGGTGAGGTGATTTTCTGCTCTCAGCTCACGTGAGAAAACTGTTGTGCAATATGTGTTGATCTCCTCATGCAGAACACGCGGAGGCCGACACGTTCTTCTGCTTCACCAGTCTGATGTCAGAGAACAGAGATAATTTCATCAAGAGTCTGGACGACTCGCAGTGCGGCATCACGTTCAAGATGGAGAGCGTGTTCTCCAAACTCAAGGAGAAAGACACAGAGCTCTACATGAAACTGGTGAAGAACAAAAGCACAATTCTGCGATTCACACCGTGTGTTTCAATGCTGTCTCGTGCCCTCAACCTCTGTCTGTCTGTCTGTCAGCAAGAGCAGAACATCAAGCCTCAGTATTTCACCTTCCGCTGGTTGACGCTGTTGCTCTCTCAAGAGTTTCTGCTGCCAGACGTCATCAGGATTTGGGATTCACTGTTTTCAGAACAGGATCGCTTCGAGTTTCTCATCCCCGTGTGCTGTGCCATGCTGATGTACGTCTGCCAGCAGTCACCTTACCCATATCAGCATCACCATTCATTTCAGTCTTGTTGATTCAATGTTTGTGCTTTTGCAGACTGGTTCGGGATCAGTTGCTGTCTGGAGACTTCACAGCCAACATGAGATTACTGCAGGTAACACACGTGGTGCACACACTCACTGACAGCATGTATCATGAGCTCTTGATGAGTGTGTGTTGTGTTGATGTAGGATTATCCCATCTCTGATGTTCACACCATACTCACTAAAGCTAAAGAGCTGCAGGCCGGCTCGTCGTGACGAGAGAAACCATGCTGACCGCAGCCCCTGAACAGCGCCATCTCGCCACCAACGAGATCATCGTTTGCCTTTGTGTGATGGAGTGTTGGAGTCTCGCCGTCTGAACTTTTTTGAAGAATGATACTGTACACACACACACACACACACACACACTCCAGAAACAGTCCAAATGATGAATTTTATACTCTTGTATTTATATCAGCCATTGTTTACTGCTTTTTATTCTCTGTCGGACCTTGTTTGATTCGTTGAATGTTTTATGTTGTGTCTTTAATACATGAACAAATCTGTAGAGATGATCGTTTTCAGACCGCCCCTGTATCCCATCAGCCTTTTCTTTACAATGCAAACATGATGTCATGAACAATAGAATGATACGATAAATCAGAGAGTCATGAACATTCTGTATTCTGTAAGTATTTAAGGGCTCGGGTGAAAATATCTTATCAGGCATTAACACTAACGTTCTTTTGACCGTACGTAGCTTTAAAAAGTAACTCTGTTGTGGTTTTATATTTTTTTGCATAATGGACGTATTGAAATGAAGGTTTAATGTAGCCGATGATATTCTTCTTTTTTATCTCTCTTCACTGGAATGTGTGACCACACGTGTCTTTCTGTAAGTGTGTGTGTGTGTGTGTGTGCTGCACAATTAGTTTCTTTTGCATGTGAAGATGTTTTTGTATGAACACTTCTATAGTTCTTGCTGTTAAATATCAATGTTTTTACAGTGCTTGCAGAAGAACAATAAACACTTCTAAAGACCTTATAAAGCGTGAGTGTGTGACACTGAAACACTCCGAGGGGTCAAAGGTCAGTCGCAGCTGATGCAGGTCCTTCTCAGCACAGATCAAACTGTTGGGTTGGTTTATTGTGAACAAAGTCAGTTTGATGTCATTGGACTTTAACACTGACTTTTAAACAGAGATGACGTTGCCGGTTGTAGCAGTAGTGGTCAATCTTATGATTTGATGTACACTTCCATAAACCATGGTTATACTATAGTGACAATGGTTTATTGCTTTAATAATTGTTCAATTCATGCTTTCAGAAGAATGTTTTTAAATAAAAGCAGTCGCCCGCTTTTTCAGTCTTAGGGAATTTTGTACTTATATTTAGATACTGTATTTTGACCAATATATCGGTAATCGGCGTCCAATGTTAAAGAACCATCGGTTATCGGCCTAAATTTACAGATCGGTGCATGCCTACTGTCTGGTTTGGGAACTGTGCCGCTTCAGACCACAACACCTTACAGCGGACAGTGAGGACAGCTGGGAAGAAACACTCTACCATGTGTTTCCATGCACAAAATAAATCAGCTTATAAAAGATAATTTCACATGTTATCATTTATTACAAAGAAATTTGAGACTTACATTTAGTCATTTAGCAGACGCATTTATCCAAAGCGACTTACAGATGAGGAAACATTGGAAGCAATTATAACAACAAAAATACATTAGTGCATCAAAACTAGTCCATTAAAGCCTAGCACAGTATACAAAGCTAAGAATAGTGAGGTTAGGGTTTTTTTATTTTAAAGAAGGTTAAAGAGTTAGGTTCAATCAATCAGCGACTTGCCATGTTTCTTGTGTGCAGTGACATCACTATGGATATTCCATCAATAGTAGAACTAGCAAGATTATTTTGTGGAGTACCACATTCATTCATTCATTCACTCATTCATTTAATAGAATCCATTGCACACATTTCGATCTCAGTGACTAAAATGTCATATGTGCTTTTATAGAGGATCCTGTATGTGAAGAGACTGCATTCATATTTCAGGAGAGCAATTTAGGAGCCGAGTAGAAGTTTGTCATTTCTATTTGACAATTACATTTAAGAATATTCTTAAAAACATCCTATCATTTCTCTTAATAAAGTTCTTATATTTTCTCTTAAGAACAGTTTTGTGGATCGGGGTGTTTGTGAATTATGATAGGTCGAGGTGAGGCAGCGTGTGCTTAAAGTGAGTTACAGTATGCAGGAACATGTCTTGATATAGTTGTTGCTGGTCCAGAAAAGCATTGTTGCAATCATGTGTTGTATATTCTGTATGATGGAGGATGTGTACAGATGTTGATTTTGTTCTTTAAGTTGTGATAATAATATGTGGCAATGTAATCCTGTATAAGATAGAGGTGTTTCCTACACGTATACCCTAAAGACTAATTCAGAACTTGATTGTGTGACACGTGTATGGAATTGGGGGGTCAACAAGACACTTGTGCCCAGGGGTCCTTGAATTCTTAATCCGGGCCGGTGAACGCAGTCTTGGTCTGTGCTGTGTTGGGTGTGTTGTTCTCTGAACGATGGGAACCCAACCAACTAATAGAACCCTTCTGGAGTAAAGACCAAAGTATTTCTGTAATGTTTTAGGCGAATAGTTCTTAATGGTATTGTACTGGAAGCACTAGAATTGAATTAAATGACCTACACCTAAATAATTGTGTCAGTTTTCGCGAAATCTGGTCACATACGGGACACAGCACATCCCTCTGTTTCCATGGAAACTGTAGTCGAGGGAACGCAGAGATCAGCGTTCGCGTGATCGCGGTTGATAATGTTAAAATCACACATATGTGTGTGTGTGTGTGTGTGTGTATATATAACATTTATTATAAAACTGTGTGTGTGTGTGTGATTTAAAGAAGCAGAAAGCGCGTCCGTCGGCGTGCACAATCATCTTCATCAGTCTCGCGGTGCCGAGCACACGCCCTCCGCTCCTGCGCGCGTCTCCGTGTACCTCGCAGTGCGCGTTCACGCCGCAGACCCACAAACCCAGATCAGAAGATGAGAGTACTGAATGTGTGTCAAGGGCACGAGCGAGAGAATAACAACACGAGATTCTTAGCGCGATACGAGATGATGTGATTTGACGCGAAAGCCGTTGATCCGGACCGGCGCCGGTGTGGTTCCGCTGGGGCTCTGCTGCGGCTTCACTCGGGGGTTCGGCTTCTGATGTGAGCCGGATCTCGGCCTGACTGACCGACTGAGATATTCTCCGAGCTGTTCTCTCATCTGTGCGTCTGAACACACACGGATCGCGGATCTGCTGCGTATTCGATGAAACACCGACATCTGTCGTGAAATTGGACCAGTGCGTGCAGTTTATTATGACGATAAACATTTATGACCGGGAATCTGCAGCATCGACTCCATTTTGAATCGGATATCAGATGATGATTCATTCACGTTTATTTGTGTTTGTGTAAAGTGTGGAATGTGGATTTGTATCGTTTAATCGAACACCGATGCAGGACTCTTTCACATCTGATCGGTAACAATTCACGGTGTTTATTTCAATCAAATCATGATAATGATCATAATTCATTAACAGACGTCGTGATTTTCTCTGCTGCAGGTTCTGCTTCAGAATGGGCGAATGAATCGGCCCTGATGAAGATGAGTCTGAGCTGATGAAGATGATGATGATGCTGGATACACAGGTAACACCAGTTCTCTTGTCATCACACATTACTGTGGTACCATCACGTCTGAAGAAGAGTCACGGCACGTCATGACTGTAACGTTACAGTGTCTCATGTGCTTAAATATCTCATCACTGTCATGACCAAACCATTAGGCCTACAGTTCATGCTGTGTTTAGTTTGGCGGTTCACACTTTCTTTTAGACTCTGATGCTTTCTTTGACTGGACCGGTTCAGACGGTTTGTTTGACTGGACCGGTTCAGACGGTTTGTTTGACTGGACCGGTTCAGACGGTTTGTTTGAGAGGACCGGTTCAGACGGTTTGTTTGAGGGGACCGGTTCAGACGGTTTGTTATGAGAGGACCGGTTCAGACGGTTTGTTATGAGAGGACCGGTTCAGACGGTTTGTTTGACTGGACCGGTTCAGACGGTTTGTTTGACTGGACCGGTTCAGACGGTTTGTTTGAGAGGACCGTTTCAGACGGTTTGTTTGACTGGACCGGTTCAGACGGTTTGTTTGACTGGACCGGTTCAGACGGTTTGTTATGAGAGGACCGGTTCAGACGGTTTGTTTGAGAGGACCGGTTCAGACGGTTTGTTTGACTGGACCGGTTCAGACGGTTTGTTTGAGAGGACCGTTTCAGACGGTTTGTTTGACTGGACCGGTTCAGACGGTTTGTTTGACTGGACCGGTTCAGACGGTTTGTTATGAGAGGACCGGTTCAGACGGTTTGTTTGACTGGACCGGTTCAGACGGTTTGTTTGACTGGACCGGTTCAGACGGTTTGTTATGAGAGGACCGGTTCAGACGGTTTGTTTGACTGGACCGGTTCAGACGGTTTGTTTGACTGGACCGGTTCAGACGGTTTGTTATGAGAGGACCGGTTCAGACGGTTTGTTTGACTGGACCGGTTCAGACGGTTTGTTATGAGAGAACCGGTTCAGATGGTTTGTTATGAGAGAACCGGTTCAGATGGTTTGTTATGAGAGAACCGGTTCAGACGGTTTGTTTGACTGGACCGGTTCAGACGGTTTGTTTGAGAGGACCGGTTCAGACGGTTTGTTTGACTGGACCGGTTCAGACGGTTTATGAGAGGACCGGTTCAGACGGTTTGTTTGAGGTTCAGACGGTCAGATGGTTTGTTATGAGAGGACCGGTTCAGACGGTTTGTTTGAGAGGACCGGTTCAGACGGTTTGTTTGAGAGGACCGGTTCAGACGGTTTGTTTGACTGGACCGGTTCAGACGGTTTATGAGAGGACCGGTTCAGACGGTTTGTTTGAGGTTCAGACGGTCAGATGGTTTGTTATGAGAGGACCGGTTCAGACGGTTTGTTTGAGAGGACCGGTTCAGACGGTTTGTTTGAGAGGACCGGTTCAGACGGTTTGTTTGAGAGGACCGGTTCAGACGGTTTGTTTGAGAGGACCGGTTCAGACGGTTTGTTTGAGAGGACCGGTTCAGACGGTTTGTTTGAGAGGACCGGTTCAGACGGTTTGTTTGAGAGGACCGGTTCAGACGGTTTGTTTGACTGGACCGGTTCAGAAGGTTTGTTATGAGAGGACCGTTGTGTTTGGGCTGCACAGAACTTGACAGTTTTATTGTTTTAAAGGTCCAGTCATTATTATCTAGTGGCAAGTTTGTGAATTGCAACCAACGGCTCACTCCGCCCCTCCCGTCCAGACACTACAATGGCTGACAGAACATGGTCAATTACAAACGTGTCAAGGGTCCCGCGGTGTATGTAGATAGAAACAGCTTATTCTAAGGTAATAAAAACATAATGCTTCACTGTGTGAGCTCATTTATACACATCTGAACACATGGCTGTGTATATTATTATATTGCATTTCTAGCAATACATCATCCCAAAAATGACACACTGCACATTTAAGACTCATTCAAACACACTGAATCTCTGTTGTGATTATTTCACTCTTCCTCTTTTGTCTTTTGATTTGATCAGATGTTTGTGTTCATGAGGACAGAATCACAGCTGTAATCCAGAACAGAGATGGAGAATGAATACAGGAACACTTTGAGTTCAAAGTGCTGTTGAATTGCTGCTGTGATTTTGTGTCATTGAGTGAAATCTGACACAGGAAGTGATGTAATGCTCAGACACAGCTGTTCGCTCCGTGTGTGTGTGTGTGTGTGTGTGTGTTTATACAGGTTTTCTCTTATTAAAAGTGAGTGTTGATCATGTAATAATAATGGTTCAGATATGAAGAGAACAGAAAGTGCAAATATTTGTATCAGTGAAGCTGTCAGCTGTTTCTATACATCTGAATCTGAATCTTTGACTCCTGAGGGAATGTACAGTGACACACGTGTGATATGATCCGCTCCTGACAGACATGTGGAGATCTGCAGGTGTATGTGCTTTATTTTGTGAGTGTGTTGTTTTCACAGGCGTTTATTGTTGTTATTATTGTGTGATTGTGTTCATATTATTCCTGTTATTATCTTTAGTTTAAGTGCTCAAGAAACACCTCACTGTCTTACACACACACGCATTGCATCTGAAACGTATGTGAGGTTGTGTGTGTGTTAGAGGTCTTCACAGGTCCATTTAGATCCGAAAAACCGAGGTCCGGCCCTAGACCCGAGCGGGTTCGGGTTTAAAATATTCACGGGAGCTTCGGACACGGGTCGGGTATATTACAGTTTTTCTCAATTGTTTACACACATTTTCTGAAAGCCTCATACTCTCAGAACTCTACACACAAATCAAAAAACACAAACACAATGGGCAAAACCCCTCAATTCTCCTGCAAAATGAAACTTCACATTCAAAACAATGTTCTTTCTTCTCAAAATGGTATTTTGTTTTCAAATGACAAACACAAACCATCATATAAATAAACATTTATAAGAACCAGTTGAACACTGATGTGCTCTATATAAAACACTTCTCCATTCATCATAATGACTTTGCTCTTTATTTGGTTCAGTACTACAGACAGTACATAAGTGTGTTGTAAAATATGTTTTGTATATATATATATTTAAAATAGATTTTATAGTCAGAACACACAAATACACAATAACAAATATATTTTATTTTTCCAACAAAAACAGTGTACAGTGTACATCCCAACCAACACAAAGTTGCACATACAGTGGTCTACATACAAAACAACAGAAGAATTTACTGTATACAGTTACAGTAAAAAACTATGCTGCATCTTCTCTTGGGTTTGGGTCTGACCACAGCACCTCATCCACATCACAAGCAATGTTCTTCAGTCCAGCCATGAAAAGCATCAGCTGCTATATCTCCACATGTGTCTTCTATAGCTTGAAGAAGGGGTTTAGGCGTTTGTGACAGGTGTTTACACATGTGATGAGTCAGTGTTCATATATGAATGGCAGTGTGTTCCTTGTGAAAACAAGAGATTTTTCTGCCCGAAAATTGTGCCAAATGCAGAGAATTGTGTGAAGTGTCTTGAAAAAAGTGTGTTTTAGATCTGCAATGTGAGTGTAAAGCAGGAATTGTGCTTGTAGTTTAGCAGAATTGGTTCAGGGGGTTGGTGAATGAGTTACATGTTGTGGTCATTGTGTCTCAAGTACCAATATTTGTGTGTAAACAATTTAGAAAAACTGTATTAGTGTCTTCGGGTCTCGGGTAATATAAAGTAAAAATGTTTTTTGCTGAATTGACCCGAGGAAGACCTCAACTATCCTGTACAATAACAGCGCGTCGCTCGTGTGTGTGCGTGTAGTTACCAACTCTCCTCTTGTGGTTGGATGGTAGGCTAATTAACATTGAGCCAGACCTTGGTCCTAATTGTGTCGTCAGATTAACATGACATGGAGGCATGAAAACGCTAAATCGCTAAAAAGCCAAAAGATGACGAATAAACAGAAGTAAAACATCCAGGGTCATCATCAGTATGGACAACATTTGTTGTAATTGTTGATAAGGAGGGAAAAAAGATTGGTGCAGCTAAATGCGTAGACTGTGATGCCTTATTTAGATTTGATTCAGCTAAAACTGGCACAACCCATTTAGCCTGAGTTTGCGCAATTTGCCAGAGCAAAACAAGAGGATCAACGTGTTCATTGCCATATCAATTTCATTAATAAACGTCGGTTTACATTCATACGATGGGTCGGACTCGGATCTAACTTTTATCGGGTCTGTCTCGGGTCGGGGCTTTAAAAAAAAAACGTTATCGGGTCTGTCTCGGGTTCGGGTAAAAAGTGATTCGGGTCATTTCAGGTCGGTTAAATATCTTTGGACCCGAGAAGACCTCTTGTGTGTGTGTAGTTAAAGTTCAGTTCATTGTGAGCTCTGAATTCTCTTAAGCTCAATGTTGTTTCCATGGCAGACTGTTGTGAGAATCCTCCATGTGTCTCAGATGTGTCTTTGTGTTTTGTGCACCGTAAAAAAGAAGCTTTACAGACTGTGTGTTGTGTTTTCATGTTTTATGGTGACTTTACATAGACATGATTTTTATACTGTACAAAATTGTATTTTTTTTCCTCCAACCTCTAAATCAACCCATCACACAAACCTTTCTGTATTTTAACATTTTGAAATAAACATTTGGTTTAATTTATTAGCTGTTCACCTCATGGAGGCCAAATAGGTTTAGGGTGAGGTGAGATCAGCGGATTGAATACAGGTTGTACAGTATAGAAATCATTATGCCTGTCTGTAGAAAGTCCCGGTAAAACAACGTGTATGTAGAATATAGAGACATGAGACCAAAGTCCCCTAACAGAAGTCATGCCACTTGGCGGCCATGTTCGTGGTTATTGCTTAATCATCAATTAACATTTCTACAATCACCAGCTAAAAATCCCAATTAAACATCATATTTAGGAACACCTTTTAAAACTTACATGAACCGTATCATAACATTTGTTTCATGAGCTTAAATTGCTCATAAAATCACCTTTGCTTGAGTTAAAGCACACAGGCTGACAAGTGGCTCAAGAAAGCCCCGTCCAAGAGAATCATCAGTGATCATGATCGGCTGTTTTATTGGACGGACATATTGACAGTTGCATTCCATCCCCATTCGTTCTCATGGCAGTGGCACATCTTGTTCATATTTATTATCTTTGATGAGACACACAACAAGACATGTGTTCACTCATTAGTGTATACTTTAGCATCACAAAAACAGTACATACTTTTAGTGCAGAGTATATGTACAGGAGGTGACATGGGATCCAGCCAGAGAGGATACAAATCTGATGACATCATGATGATTGACAGATGATCCCTCGCACGCACACACACACACACACACACAGGAATGTGCTGGGACGGGGCAGTATAATCCATTATGTAGCTGTGGAAGGAATAGTTAGCCCATAAATGACCATCTGTCATCATTCACTCGCCCTCATGTAATTTCATACCTTTATAAAAGACAATGTTCAGATTAACTGAGAGATGGATATTTAGAAGAGTGTTAGCAGATTTCAGTTCTGGGACGTCATTGGCTAACATAGTAGGGACAATGTGATGTTATTCAAGGGTGCCCCAAAACAGTTTTTTCTACCGTGTTAGTGGATGATGTCTCTCACATTCTTCCAAATATCTTTCTTAGTGTTCATCAGAATAAATACATGTACACAGCTTTGAAACAACCCAAGGGTGAGTAAATAATGACAGAAATTCATTTTTGGGTGAACTGCCCCTTTAAGTAATAAACAGTGTGTGTGAAGTTCAGTCTTTAAGAGTCTTAATGTATATAAATGTATTTATTATTAGTTTTTCTTGTGTGTGAAGTACTTGATTCACTCTCGCGCACGCGCCCTCGTGTCTCGCTGCGTGTCCTGCAGGTGGCGCTCTCAGTTCCTCATTGAGTTGAAATCTCAGCTGGTTTTCTCTGTAGGATGAGAACATAAAGTTCATCTGCGCATCATCTGCGCATCATCCTACATGTAAATGAAAGAGAACCCGCCCACTTTAGATCCCTCGCCGTGTGGTTCTGATCTGAGCATGACGTCATGGTCCCGAGCGGAGGCGGAGCCGGACACGCAGTGATGGCGATCGGGCCGTTGTTCGGTGCTGATGGTGTTTGTGCGGCGCTGTGAGTTCGGATCCGGTTCGGGTATGTTTGACGCGAGCGTTTGGCGGATCCGAAGCATCCGGGATTCGGTGAGACTCGAGATCTGCGACGAACCGAATCCTGCGGTGCTGAACCGATTCACGCAGCTGGATCCCGACACGCCTCATCTGGAGGTATTCACACATGACCACAATAACAAACATCAACATCTGACTCAAACAATGTGTTCACTATTTACTCATTATGCACATTCACATCTCATTTCATTCACGTTTGTTACTGTTCGTTTTGAGGTGTAAATGTGTATTATAAAACATAAATGTATGCTTCTTATTTCAGGTGATTTTTATGTCCGATATTTTCCACCTTTTAGTTTGCAGCGTTTGATCTGTGTGTGATAATTGTGTTGATGTGTGTGATAGTTACAGTGTAGTTGTGTTGTTTAAGGGACACTCCCCGTTTATTTAATTTTTTCAGACGTTGCCGTTGATTGTTTACACATATTATTTTCGTTTCATCAAATAAAAACACAACAATACTTTATTCTACAATGAACAGTTTAAAATCAGGCATAATGTCAAACACAATCTCTATTATTAAAGTGATGTCAATGAAACTAAACAAACTGCATCATTTTAACATTTTAATATTGTGTCGGTTTCAAATGAGATTCACCAAATTTAGTGAGCGCTGATCCAGTCAGATAATGTGACAGGTGCTGCTAACATCATGTTTTAATCACTGACATACAGGAAAGCTCTTGATGTTTCGTTATGTTCAGACATTCTGTTTATCTGAAGATGAATTATCGGAGTACTTTCAATGTTTATAAACTCTGTTCACACAAAGTCATCTGTGAAGAGCTTCATTCACTGTACATCGGTCTGTACGTCTGTCTCTGTGTTATTAGATTACAGCTGCAGACGGTCCATTAGTGTGTGTGATGACATCATCAGTCACAGTCTCTCAAACGTCTAGAACAGTGATGGGTTTATTCTCCCTGTGAGCGATGCTCACAGAAATAAGTTGTGGTGATGTACAGTCATCTGGCAGAATAAACCTGACGGTGTGATGAGGAATGTTTTATAAGATCAATTGTAACGAAACACGTTGCACATATTGTTTGGTTGTGTTTTCTTCTCATGTTTGTGTGGTGTTAAAGTGAAATGAATGAGCTCAGTGATGTGTAGCTTCAGCTGGTTATGCTTCATGTCAGTCGTATTGACGTGTTTTGAGAAGAGATGCAGCGTTTGGTGTTTAGATTCCATAACCTTAAACCGCATGGACACAGACAGAAAGAGAGATTATACAACGTGTGTCTTTGTTAGTCAGTTATTGATCTGTGTGAATCACTGATACTTCCTGAAACACAACACACACCTCCCTCTCTCTCTCTCTCTCTCTCTCTCTCTGCCTGTGTTCAGAATGCGAGTCAGGAGATCGGTGAGGAGGTGGAGGAGGGAGCAGTGTTCAGCATCACGCTGAGGAAGGTTCAGATGTATCAGTCGTCCAGCAAGAGTCAGCGCTGGTTGGGTGTGGACTCGGACGCGTCTCTCAGTCTCTATGAGACGTGTAAACTGCGCAGTATTAAAGCGGGAACGCTGGAGCGTCTGGTGGAGTACATGGTGACAGCGTTCAGAGGAAACGACTCCACGTACGTCACCATCTTCCTCTGCACATACAGAACGTTTGCCACCACCAAACAAGTGCTGGACCTCCTGCTCAACAAGTGAGTGCCCGACACACACACACACACAGTTTTATTATCTATATTTTATTATTGTTACCGCAGGGACAGTCCATAGGTGTAAGTGACAGGGACACGGGTGCATTCAGGTTTAGGTCCCCACTAACATATACAAACCAAGACCACACACACAACACACACAATTTCTTCATACTCATGTGATCATAACTCATACGAGCCAATCAGAGCTGTCAGAGTTTTTCATCATTGGTGTTTGTTCTTGTGTGTTTACAGATATGCTAAACTTCATCAGCAGCCAGGTGCAGATGCTCGCAGAATGACTCCAGATGAACGCACAGAACTCAGGAAGTACGTCTGAGATGTGTGCATCACACCACGTATCAATGAATCTCATATCAATGAAAGAATTGCAATTCGGCAGCATTCACTTCTGTTGTTTGTGTGTATATTTCCGTTGGATGGTTTCTAGCACTGTGTCGTCTATCCTGGGCGCCTGGTTAGATCAGTACTCCGAAGACTTCTGGAAGCCTCCGGAATACAGCTGTCTGAGACGACTGATCCATTACTTACAGCTCAACTTCCCCGGGTCTGATCTAGAGCGACGGGCCTGTAATCTACTGACCCAGTTCCACCGCAGACTTCAGCAGGAATCCGACCAGGACGGTTCGTCACGTAGACATGATTTCATGGAGATGAACGTGTTTGTGTGTTAGTTAGTGACTCTTGAAATAACTTCAGCGGTTCAGTTGTGTGAAATGTAATGATGATGATGATGTGTGTGTGTGTGCAGTGATCGATCAGGGATGCTGTGCTTTCACTCTGCTGGAAGAGAACGGGTTCCATGAAGATCCACCTGATTTTCTGAGCTTTGACCCTACAGTGGTGGCGGAGCAGTTCACGCTGATGGATGCTGTGAGCCACACGTACACCCTACGCTAACAATAAAGAGCCCATAGACACCATTAACCTTGTTAAGAATCAGAGGACACACGAGCACACAGAGTTCTTCTGGTTCTATGTCAAACGGAAAGGTTTCTTTACTGTGTTCAGGAGCTGTTTAAGCGTGTGGTGCCGTATCACTGTCTGGGCAGCATCTGGTCTCAGAGAGATAAGAAAGGAAAAGAACATCTGGCACCGACCATCAGAGCAACTGTCACACAGTTTAACCGCGTCACAAACTGTGTCATTTCCACCTGCCTGAGTGACCGAATGCTCAAAGCCGCTCAGAGATCCCGAATCCTGGAGCACTGGATACAAGTGGCCCGAGTCAGTCTGATCACACCTCAAGACACATCTGATGGGTACCCTTGATGAGTGATCTGACGGGTTCTGTGTTTGTTTGTTGTGTTCAGGAGTGTCGGATCCTGAAGAATTTCTCGTCTCTGCGTGCGATTCTGTCCGCTCTGCAGTGTAATCCTGTACACCGCCTGAAGAAAACATGGGATGAAGTTTCACGTGAAAACATTCGTATCTTCCAGGAGCTGTCAGAGATCTTCTCAGATGACAACAACCACTCACTGAGTCGAGAACTGCTGATAAAGGTCCAGTGTAACATCGGTAATGTGTGTGTGTGTGTGTGTGTGTGAGAGAGAAAGAGATGAACTATCTGCATGTCTTCTGCAGGAGGGAACATCTAAATTCGCCACACTGGAGCTTAACCCAAAGCGCGCTCAGAAACGTCAGCAGGCGCAGAGAGATCTGGTGAGACACAGTGATGTCATTCTGATGTCATATTACCACACACACACACTCTTGAGTCAGATGATGTAGGAGATTCATGTGTGTGTGTGTGTTCCAGAGTGTGATGCAGGGAACAATTCCATATCTGGGAACTTTCCTCACAGATCTGGTGATGATGGACACAGCAATGAAGGATTTTCTGGATGTGAGTCTCTCGCTCTCTCTTTGAGGTTTTCTGTTGCCAAAGCACAGAAACACATAACACACAAACGGACACAGATGTTCAGCTCTTGTGGTGGACGTTGTGTGTGTTCTTTACATTGAAGGTGGAGGGTTTGAGAATCTGTGAGGTGTGTAAATGATGTTTCTCATGAATCTGTTTTCTGTTCGACTCAGGGCGGCTTGATAAACTTCGAGAAGAGACGGAAGGTACACGTGAACAAAGCCAACACACTGAGTGATGATTGTCACCTGTCACAGCTGCTGTTGCACTTTCTCTCTCTCTCTCTCTCTCTCTCTCTCTCTCTCTCTCTCGCTCAATTCATCTCATTTACTTTCAATTTCAGTCTAAAGATACTTTATTGCTATGATTGTGTGTTGTACTTACAAGAATTCCTTTAGACATTAAACAAGTAATATACGAACACAAACACATTAACAACAAATCTCTCTCTCTCTCTCTCTCTCTCTCTCTCTCTCTCTCTCTCTCTCTCTGTCTCTCTGTCTCTCTGTCTCTCTGTGTGTGCAGGAGTTTGAGGTCATAGCTCAGATTAAGTTGTTACAGTTGGCTTGTAATAATTATAATTTTCAGCGGGTTGCTGCTTTCAGTGTTTGGCTGTCTAGTGTGGAGAAACTGTCGGAGGCCGAAAGGTGAGAACGTGACATTAGTTTGTGTGTGTTGTTTGACATGTCACACACTCACACACACTTAACTGTGTGTGTGTGTGTGTGTGCTGCAGCTACAGTCAGTCATGTGACATCGAGCCGCTATCTGAATCTGCCTCCAACACACTGAAAGCCAAGAAGAGCACAGGAATCATGAAGAGATGGAGCGAGTGAGTGTAAACACATCACACATCATCTCACTAATGTTTGGAGCAGAAGTGACGTGTGTGTCTCTGTGTCAGTCGGCAGCCGGTGGGTTCGGCCGAGGTGGGCTGTGGTTCCGGCAGCAGCAGCAGTTCACACTCAAAGTCGTTCGATCAGTTGCGTTTCCCTGCATGTGTCGGGGGTTCATTGGGTGACGCTTGTGATTCTGTCAGCGTGACGTCTGCCGGCTCCAGTAGCTCTGATGTGGACGAGGTGAACATCAGCTTCATCTCAGACTCGCCCGATGCACAGGAGAGGAAGGTGAACACATCATCTGTGTGTCCGACAGCAGTTAGTAGATTCTCCTGAATAACAACCCTAACCTGTCAATCATTTGCTATCGCGCACACACACACAAACACACACACACACTAACTGTGTCTGGTTTGTGAAGGCTTGAAGCCTGTTGCGTCATCGAGTAGGTCTTGTTTCATTAAAGCAGGTAGGACACTCCGTATGCACCCTACTTTCACCAGAATTCAGAGGACACATGAGGCGTATCCTTCGTTGCTAGAAATAACCCACAATTCTTTGCGTCGGCCAACGTGTGTTATTTGAGTAAACGGCAGCCACTCCACATTCAATCAAATATGTGGTGTTTAAATGTGAACAGTTTACAATTTGTTTCACTTTTTTAAATCTTAGCAGGCAGATGTAGTAAATAGGTTTACAAGTGTTTATTGATTTTTAAACGTTTTGAAACTTTTTACATTTGTTTAATGTAATGACTCAATGACTGCTAAATGACTCAATGTTAATGTAAATGAAAGTAACCAACTTTTTACCTCTTAAAATCATGCAGAAATCATTTAGATTATTTGACAGGTGTGCGAGTGCAACGTGTTGTCATAGCAACGTTGTACTTCCTGTTTCCTTTTCTGCCAGTTTGTCCTACGAAGGACGTCTCGTTTAATTCTAAGTTGAGGATTCTCCGTATACGGCACATCCTTTAGAGGATGAGACCTCTGGAAGACACAAGGACGCAGCCGAACCAAACCAGACACAGCTATTGTCTGTGATCTTTAACATGCAGTAAAGTTCAATTGTGTTTGTGATCGCTTGATGTGTGATCACATGTTTTCACGTGAGTTTGTGATTGGTTGTTGACTGTAGCTTTATTTTCATCTGTAGACCTCCACACCATTCGTAAAACATTCCAGTTCTACATTAGGAAAGTGCGGCCCCACGGGTGACCTGATACCCACGGTACTCTTTCTCTCTCTCTTATACTGCAAGACTGAGTTTTTCATCTTGTGACGAATGTCAGTTAAGACAGATGAAGATTTTTCATCTGTGTGTGTTTGCTCTTCAGCTCCCCAACAGCACATATACAGACCAAAAGCTGCAAAAGTCTAAAGTCCAAATAAACATTAAAGTAAGAAAATAAGGTGATATAGAGTGTTGTGTAGATATGTTTGAAAACATCAGGTCAGGTCAGATTGTGTTGTTGCAGATAGCATAGTTTTGTATCATTTGACAGGGTTTCAAACCTCTCTCTCTCTCTCTCAGTTCTGGGAGTCCACGTCTCTCTCTTCTCTGGATGCGTCGGGTCTGGGCTCGGGTTCGGGCTCCAGCAGCGCGTCCTCGTCTTCAGTGTCGTCCACGCCGGTGGTGACGTCTCGCTCACACAAGCGCTCGGTGTCCGGTGTGTCCAGCTACTCGTCGCTCTCTCTGCCGCTCTATAACCAGCAGGTGGACGACTGCTGCATCATCAGAGTCAGTCTGGACGTGGACAACGGAAACATGTACAAGAGCATTCTGGTGAGAAAACCCTGCGGTGTCTCGTGATGCTTTCATTGTGACAAGTACTGTACAGTGATGTCAACAACAGAAGATTGTCGTTAGTGTCCTGACAGCGGATCATGAGATCTAAGCCTGAAACACAATCTGTGTTAATATGAAGATGCTTTTTGTTTCCCAGGATTTGAAACGTGTGACAACAGTGTGTGTGTATGTGTGTGTTTCAGGTGACCAGTCAGGATAAAACTCCAGCAGTGATCAGGAAGGCGATGGTCAAACACAACTTGGACCGGGAGAGAGCTGAAGATTACGAGCTGGTTCAGAAGATCAGTGAGGAGAAGGGTCAGTACCAGTGTTGTTTAAAAGTTTCTTTCTGCTCTTTGCCTCGGTTCCGTCTTCGAGTTTCTAATCGCTTTCCTTTTCCACACAGAACTGAAGATTCCCGATAATGCCAACGTTTTTTACGCCATGAACTCCACCGCCAACTATGACTTCGTCCTGAAGAAGAGGGGCTTCCCCAGAGTGGGCCGAAGCAAACACGTGTCGAGCTCCACGCTGCCTCGAATGAAACAGAAAGGTCTGAAAATCGCCAAGGGGATCTTCTGAATTCTCAAAGCGCTGCTGTGACCTTTGTCTGTGATGCCATCGGTTCTGCCTGTGATGTCACTTCCTGCCAACTGTAGGCTGAAAGCAAAAGAGGGTGGAAAGCAGCCAACCATGTTCATGATGGTGTGATGACCTCACCTCGCACATGACACACCGGACTGACTGCACACGTCTATCCGTATGTCACACGCGTGTTGTGTTTTGTAACAGAAGCGGTGCTCGGGCTGATGTTTTCATTGGATCTTTTTTTAAAATGTGCGGGTGATTTGTTGAATGGCTGTATTGTGGGTCGTTAGTGACTATGAACTTGAACACACGTAACAAACCTTTTGTGACATTCGTGTTTGAGTATAACAACAGAACACCCGCTGTTCAGATCACACAGTGTCACCGCTCATTCCATGAACTTTTTTGAACAACATCGTTTCCTGGCGTCCTGTGACTGACTGAAAAGAAACACAAGAAGTCAAAGTGCAGAACAGTGAAGGTGACACACAAAACATGACTCATTTTCACACTCTGGTCTTTTATACGCCAGCGTGTATGTGTGCGTCCGTACAGGAATGCGCGTTCACGCGTGGTGATTTACGACTGAAGGGCCAAAGATCAGTCCGGTGACGTCAGCACTGCCCGAGCAGATCCGTCCACCACAGATAGATCTGGTGCCATTCATTTTTTTCACTGACGCTCTGGTTTTGTATGTTCTTTTGTAAT
This sequence comes from Barbatula barbatula, assembly GCF_947034865.1. Lineage (NCBI taxonomy): Eukaryota > Metazoa > Chordata > Actinopteri > Cypriniformes > Nemacheilidae > Barbatula > Barbatula barbatula. Next base: position 93,197 of record NC_136785.1, on the reverse strand, counting down.
CTTTGTACAATACGAGATGTCCTTTGTACTTTTCGCTTTTCATTTTGGGTGTTGTACGCGTCTCTGTGTCAGTCTCTGTATTTATTGATTTGTAAATATTTTGTAACGTTGTACATTTAGTTTCTCCTCCTATGTAATTATAAATTAATGTGTAAATATGAATATATCTGCGAACTTTATACCACTGCGATTACTTTCAGCCCTGGTTTTTATGTTTGTCCTGTCTTTTAAATTGTTATTGTTTTCCTTGATGCCGCACTGTTTGTAATGATGGAGAAGTTACACGGTTAATAAACACGTGCGTCATACCCGGTCACGCGTTTTCTTCTTTTAAACACGCTGCAAACACGTGACCAGCAGGTGGCGCGAAGCGATCGGAAATCCTCCCGATTACAGAGTCGCACGACATCAACTACTGAGTCACGTGACCGGTGTGAATCGATCTGTTATCTGTGAAATCGTTGCACTGCATTTTGACTCGAGTCTGATATTGTCATTATCTGTGATATCAATTAAACGTGTATATGAAGAAGTTAGTTCCGATAAGAGGGGAAAAAATCCAGTTCTAATTAATATCATTTAAACTGCAGTAGGTTGGTTTTAAGCCATAATAACAAAACATACAGCTAACAAACACAATAAAACATCATAAAACGTGTTTTTGTTTCTTAAAAAGGGAGAAATCTCATTTTGGAACCAAACTCGTCATATACCTTCACTGGATCTGACCGCTGCAGACAATAGCCAATGAGAACCGAGAGTGAGGGCTGTAGCCAATGAGTGGTGAGATCGCAGCTGCGTGGGTGACGTGAAAACGTCATTGCGTACCAAAGCTCGCGTGCCCTTGGAGCACTGTATCAATCAAGCTCGAGCTGCAGAGTTTCATTTAAACAAACACAACAGGTATGATTCACATTCAGTGTGTGTGTGCGTGCGAGTGTGTGCGTGTGTGTGTGTGTGTGTGTGCGTGCGAGCGAGTGTGCGAGTGTGTGTGTGTGTGTGCGTGCGTGCGTGCGAGTGTGCGAGTGTGTGCGTGCGTGTGTGTACGCGTGCGAGCGAGTGTGTGTGTGCGCGTGCGTGCGCGTGTACACACACGAGCCTGATCTACTGAAACATCACATCATAACATTCCACGTGATTTATGTCCATGTGTTACACACAACTGACGTAACGTAAAGATTCAGGGTTCAAATTACACAACACATTTTGTACATTGCTTAACGTATCATACGAGAGAAAGACTGCGGAATGTATATTGTATAAATATATATAGTAACTATATATTCACCTCATTTTAATTGCACACTATTGACGGGTTTTCTGGCTGTTTATTGCAAATATCTCTTGACATTGTTTAATGTTTAAGTGTTGGCTGTACACACAAACCGAAACGTAAACTGTAGATTATGTCATGGGAGTACTTGTCAGGATGATTAGATTAGATTAGATTCAACTTTATTGTCATTATACATATACAAGTACAGTGTAATGAAATGTAGTTTAGGTCTAACCAGAAGTGCAATTAGCAAGTGCAGGATATACAGTTAGAATAATATATATATAAAACATTATACAGTGGGCATGGACTATGAAAATATTTTACAGCAGGTATGTACTATGAAAATATGACAGTAGGTTTGTACTATGAACAATATATATAGAAGGCTATATACTATGAACATTAATGAACAGCCGGATACTAAACTGGAGTGCAAGTGACTTAATTGTGCATTACATATAGACATAAAAGTTGCAGTGCAATAGATGAGTTAATGCAGTTCTGAAAGTAGTCCAGTAGTGCAAATGAGCATTCGTTAAATATTCCTGGTGTGCAAGTGAGCAGTATAGAGTGCAAATGATGCTGTGTGTGTGTGTAAACAGTCCGTTGGAGCAGATACATGAAGTACTGGTGTGTACAGTTCAGTCATACATGGCAGCCCTGTAGTGCAATGTAAAGAATATTAAAGCACCATTGAAGTTAAAGGTAAGAGAGGTAGTGGATGATGATGATGGACGAGGATGATGAGGAGGAGGAGGAGAAGGATGATGATGATGATGAGGAGGAGGATGATGTGTGTGTGTGTATGTTTAATGCAGGATGGGTTTTCTGCTCTCTAAATCAATGGAGCAGAACTTTCAGAAACAGCAGGAGTTCATGCTGCTCAACGCTCGACTGCAGGTACACCAGAAATCATCACACACATACACACACACACACACACACACACATCATGTGTATTAACCTCACAGTACATTTGCAAGGATGCTTATAGTGTCCATGTGTTATTTGGGTGTTCGGCCGGAAAGAGACACAAGTGTTTTATTGAGATCATGATGCAGAATTATTATCCTACACAAACACATTTGTTGTTGTTGTGATTGTGTGTGTTTGATGAATCTTTGCCTGTGAGGCGGTCAGCACCTGAGAAACATCTCCAGCAGCTGAAGGATTATGAAGGTTTGTGTTTGCCCTCATAAAAGAAATGAATCACCACTCCTTTCCCCTTTCTTCTCTTTGAGCTTCACACGCATGTTGTTAGCATTTCTTTTATAAGAAAAAAGCAGATCTATATTCCAGGTAAAAAAATTACGCCAAAGTTCACTTCTCACATCAGCCATTAAATCTGTTCCTCATTTTGATTGCTTTGTGTCCATCTTTATGTTTATCTGTATTCTACTTTTACATGAAAATGGCGGGAGCTGAAAAGCTTCTAAATGCATCTATTGGAGTGTAAACAGTGAATGTTATTATTATATTCATGTTTATTCATGGTGCAGATGTGTGTGTACAGCGTGAGAGCACTGTGAGTCAGTTTCCATTTGAAAGTTTTTAGTTAATAATGTGTATGAGCTGAATTCATTCATCTCTGTGTGACTGATGTCTCTCTCTCTCTCTCTCTCTCTCTCTCTCTCTCTCTGTGCCACCGGTGCATTTAAACGCTCATAAAATGTGTTATCGCTCATAATCTAATAGACATACACACAAGCCCCTCGAGCTGTGTAATCATCTTTCTGAATGTTGTTATAACTCACTAAATATCATCGGTTTTCGTTGTTTTCCTATAAGATGCCAAAAAATCACAAATCTTTTTTTGTTCTTGTGAAATATCAGATGGAGATTTTGGAAACCTGTGAGGTCACAGCAGGAGAAAATAATAATCTTATGAAATATGACAAATGCGTAAAATTAGTTTAAGCAAAAACAACACAATCAAGTCACAAATCTTTTCCTTATGCGGGATATAATTTTTCTGATCATGTGACCCTGATGACATCACACACCATTAAACTGTCTGACTAAAAGTGTTTGTCATGCGATCTCTATCACGTCTCTTTGTTGAGCTCTCAGAGGTTTGACTGGGTCTCTCCTCCCTTCTCTCTGTTTTCATATTGAAATGGAAACCAATGACATTAATTGTGTTGTAAATTGCTGGTTGTGTGAGTGCTGTCTGTCACTCAGTGACGGAGAGAGAGAGAGAGAGAGAGTATTGTATTGTATTTCCATTTTGAAATATCCCTATTTGACTTGAATTCACTTTATACTACATGCATCTTATTTTTCTCATGCTAATAAAACACACTTCACTGAAAATATCAAATCTGAATAATTGGCATAAGCAGAATAGATGAATAAGATTGTGATGTTGACATTTGTTCACTGCTGTAGTTTGCTTTCTGTGAAACACTTAAATGAGTTCACAATGGATTTAATGACTAAACATGTTGTTGTTGTTGTTTACATGAGTGTAGTGTGTAGTTGACAGATGTTGTGATGGAGTCTGGTGTATTTTTACAGTCAGTCTTGTGTGTTTGTTTGGGTCACTGGACGTACCCGACCCGATCACTGTTAACACACCTGTCCAGAAATCATCACACATGGACTTAGAGGAAAATGTCAATGAACATCACTGTGTGTGCGTGTGTGCACACGATGGTGTTTATCATGTGGCACTATACATTATTTTTCTTCCTCACACATATATTGAGACCAACGTCTGTCTAGTTAAGGTTAGAATGATGATAGAATTATATCAATAGAACCAGATTTCTGTTAATGTTGTTAAAATAAAGATGTGGCTAAATGATATAAATTATAAAACCAATGTACAACATATTAATGTTGATATGTAACATTTACATAAAATACATTTAGCAGCTGCTTTTACACATACAGAAGAACAATAGAATCAATATAAAGGGCAACAGCGGTCTGTTAACTGGTCTCAGTTAGTCTAACACACTACATGTATGTAAATGGAATAGAAAAGTGTGCTAGTATGACTGGATCAAGTGTTGATGACAGAGTGAGTGTAGTGTGGTGAGTTTCCAGTCAGTGGTGGTCCTATAGGTGAACATCAGACACTTGAATTTGAAGTAAATTATTCATTGATTTGACTTTAATTAATTTAACTGAATATATTCATAAATATCTTGAAAAAACAATGCCACCCACATCTTGGATGTACTGGGGGTGAGTAAATTAACAGCAATTTCATTTTTGGGTAAACTAAACGCATTAAGGAATACAAGACTCTTTTAATATCATGAAATGGCACAAATGCTGGATGCAATATTTGTATGCATGTTTTAATAGGTGACCTATATAAAAGGGACAAAAATTGATAAATAACAGAAGAAATGAAGATAAGGTAAAAAAACTGGCCCGCACCCTATTTATACTTTTGAAATCTGTCCCTCAAAGAAAAGTAGTTGAAGACCCCTGATCTAAAGGATGTGCCGTATACGGAGAATCCTCAACTTAGAATTAAACGAGACGTCCTTCGTAGGACAAACTGGCAGAAAAGGAAACAGGAAGTACAACGTTGCTATGACAACACGTTGCACTCGCACACCTGTCAAATAATCTAAATGATTTCTGCATGATTTTAAGAGGTAAAAAGTTGGTTACTTTCATTTACATTAACATTGAGTCATTTATCAGACGCTTTTATCCAAAGTGACTTACAGAGAGTTTAGGGAGCAATAAGTTAAATGTGATAAAAGAGCAATAATACAATAGGTGCTAATACAAAGATACTAGTTTCAACAAAACCCAGAATAATACCTGTGGAGAGATGAGAGAGGGTTAGTGTAAACATTTTTTTTATCCAAAGTGACTTACATTGCATTATCTTATACATTTATACACAGGTATCTGCAATCCCCTGGGATCCGACACACAACCTTGTGCTGTTAACACAATGCTTTTAACACTGAGATACAGTAAACTTTAAGTTAAACAAATGTAAAAAGTTTCAAAACGTTTAAAAATCAATAAACACTTGTAAACCTATTTACTACATCTGCCTGCTAAGATTTAAAAAAGTGACACAAATTGTAAACTGTTCACATTTAAACACCACATATTTGATTGAATGTGGAGTGGCTGCCGTTTACTCAAATAACACACGTTGGCCGACGCAAAGAATTGTGGGTTATTTCTAGCAACGAAGGATACGCCTCATGTGTCCTCTGAATTCTGGTGAAAGTAGGGTGCATACGGAGTGTCCTACCTGCTTTAATGAAACAAGACCTACTCGATGACGCAACAGGCTTCCAATGAGACCTCCGGAGGACAGTTAGTTTGTGACGAACGCTGCGCTTTTGATCCGCTGGTTTCATTGTTTAGGGGTTAGGTTAGTTCCGATTGAGAGGACAGATGAACTGACAATCGGTCTCGTCCTGGAAGTTTGCGCTTAAGGGGCTTAACTTTTCTGCCACACACTTGAGGTATTCAGCCAAACACAACGCACTGCTCAACTGGCCAATCAGAGCACACTGCGTTTTCCAGTGCATAGGCATAGAGGAGCTATAATAATGTACAGTATGTGTAAAACTTTAAACACGGTATTGCACCAAAAACACAAGTTCATATTTTAATCGTGTCATGTGAGCTGTTAGAAGCCATTAGAGACTGATGAAGAGAAGTGTGATGTTCTGGATCATTTGGTTTGACGGCAGTACACAAACATGCAGACATGAAATCTTGTGAATCTCCGTTCTTCTGTTTCTTAGTTTTTCCTCATCTCAGACATGTTTGATATTTCTCAGTATGACGTCAGTCTGTCGGTTGGAGTCTTTTCATCATAAAGTGTTTCCAGTCAGTGAAATGAAGCCGTGTGCTTGACGAACTCTTAAATCAGACTCGAGGTGATTGGTTAAACATAATTGATACCTTTGGGTCCGTGAAGTGCTGCTTTAACATGATTGGACGCTGTAGGAGGTTCACGTCTCATTACTCACTTATATGTCAACTTCACTTACGTCACTTTGTTCGGCTGAAAGCTGTAATCTGTCTCACAGCACGATGTGTCTGAACTTCCTCTCACACACAGGAAGTGCTTTTGTGTCATATTGAAGCTGCGTGTTGTTAATGTGAGCTGTTCATAGGTCACACGTGTGTGTTTTCATCATGAATAAACTCTGACCTTCATGCTAATGAGGACTATTGAATAATCTGCTGCAGAATTCGGTTCATTTGCATATCGTCTGTGACAGATACCAGATGTCATTAACATACAAAAGAACACATTTAAATGCTCTAAACACGTTCTCGTCTCAATAAAGATGTAAAAATGACAAAAACCGCAAGCGTGTGTGCTGCAGGAAAACAAACACAAGTAAACACTACCTGTGTCACACGGAAGAATTCTTCATAGGTGTTTTCTAAAGGCAGAATGTGTTTGGTGCAGTTGGAGCGTCAGTTGCAGATGCAGAATCAGATGCGTGAGCGTCAGGTGGCCATGCAGATCGCCTGGTCCAGAGAGTTTCTCAAGTACTTCGGCTCTTTCTTCGGTTTGGTGACGCTGGGTCTCGGCATCGGGTGGGTGTCACTCGCTCCTGTGTTCACCACACGTTCTGCCCTCTCACCTGTCACTAACTCAATGATTTCCTTTTGCATCTGTTGTGTGATGTTCACAGAGCCATGAAGAAGAGGAAAGCTGCATTACTGGCTCCTGTCATTCCTCTGAGTTTCATTATGGCCTATCAGATGGACATGGCGTACGGCTCACTCATTCATCGCATGAGAGGTAGAAACCAACCCAATTCAAAGCACCTTTTTATCACAAACTGTGAAAATCTTTGGATCATTAATAATCATTCACATCAATCTCTCTCTCTCTCCCTCATCAGTGATTCTCTTAACAAGACCTTAAAATCTTCTGACGTTTATTTAGAAAACTGGTCTTGAGTTATATTCTCATCGGTTTGTTTAATGTCCATACAGAGGAGGCAGAGAGCATCATGGGATCTGAGAGCAAGCGTCTGGAAATGCCTCACGGGATGCCGACGTTTGAGAGTATCGAGAAATCTCGCCGAGCGAAATCTCCGCTCTCGTCTGTGCTGGAGAAATGACCCAAACCTCCCAGAAACACTTCAGCTCATCTGATCATGACACTTCAGTATGTTTATTAGAGCGACTGATAAACAATATTCAAAGTGATTTAATGGCTCTTTATTATTATTTTGACTTTCTTTTTGTGAGAGATTTGAGTTTTTGAGAGCGATCACAATTAAGCCTCGTGATTTTACTGAAAGTCCTTCTGTAATGATTATTATATGAAGAGTTTCTTTTCAGGAACTGATCGCTTTTTATTGCGCATTCCAATTCATATCAAACTGCAGATGTGTTGTTTTGATGAAGTCATAATAAAAACGGAGGAGATAAACTGTAAATCTGGATGAGAAATGACTTTTGGTGCTCGTGACGTCATTGAGTGTTTGTATAAATGTGTGTGCGAACTGATGGGCTCTCATCATCTCCAGCAGCAGCTCGTGGATCTTCACACACTTCTGACTTTATTCTTCTTCACGTTCTCTGTGAAAATGTCTCGCGTGTTTTCGGCTCTCCTGCTGGTGTGTGTGTGCGCGTGCAGTGTGTGTGTGAGCGCGAGCCGGGCAGATTTACCGAGAGATTTCGGAGTGAAACTTTGCGGTCGCGAGTTCATCCGAGCCGTTATCTTCACGTGCGGAGGATCCCGGTGGAGAAGAGCAACACACGGCGGTACGAACATCACACGATCGGTCCATTGACAATCATATTAACCGTTTCGCGTGAGAAACTTTCATCTATTGGAAATGTTCTCGTTGTTTTCTGTAAAGCTGCAACAATCCAAAACAGGGAAAAGCGCCACAGAACAGAATTAGAAATATTCAGAGATGCAAAACAAATATTTACATTAAAGGCAGAATATTGCATTTCTTCCCATCAGAATATATATATATATATCATTTGCGAATAATGGACACAAACATACTCTTTATGCTTTCATGTTGTATAAATATATTGTTTGTTGAGTATGTATCTTCAGATCTAACTCACTCTTTGTCTTTATTTTGCACGTTTAATAATCAGATGTTTATGTGGAATAATTCACGTGTTTGTTATTGTCTCTTAGACTCAGGCGAGATATCACCGGAGAGACGCGATGAATACGCGCCGCTACTCTCAGACCTGCTGCGGCTACAGACAGACGCGCGCATCGCGACGCTCTTCTCCTCGCGGTCAAAGCGGAATTTCTCGCTCGGTCTGGCGGGATTGTGCTGCACTCGGGGCTGCACGAAACACGACATCGGGCGGCTGTGCTGAAGTCTCGGCGGTCTCTGTATTTATTTCAGCTCTTCCACTCAAAGAACACGTGAATAAATGTTAATGTAGAACAATACATGAATATGCGTTTATGTCTTATAGCAGCTTTCATATGTTTTTCACACTGGTCATATAATCACTGTAACAATAATAACTTATAAAGTGAATAACTTATATTGTGTGGTTAGGGCGTAAAGCGGTCAAATCTCTTCAGATCAGAGACGCAAAGAACAATGTTGCGCTTAACTTTGAATCAACTGAAGCGCGAAGGATCAGTGATATAGATTAAGACTGAGAGAAGCATCATTACAGTCATATTTCACACATTAAGAACACAACTGGAAACACTTCAAGTCATTTCATTTGTAACTTTCATTGTAAATCGTGATGAGTATTGTGTCCAAAATTCAGTACGCGCTGTAAACATGACGCAAAACAAAACGATCTGTGATTGGCAGCTTCACATGTCAGTCAAAGTCTCTGCTGTCGAGCTTGTGTTTGACGTCACAAAATGACATTCTGATGGAGGCATTGATTTCACTTTAAAACAAGAACATGAAAAACCTCAGAATACCAGAAGCCCTGTGCTCAACGTGACAGGATCCTTTTCTCGCAGGTTAGGGTTCCTATATAAAGCATCATTACTGTGGTGTTTGTTCCGATCAAAATTAAAACGCAAGAGAGACTAAAGAACATAAACTCTTTATCATCAGAATATGGTTCATTGATTCAGTCTCACATCAAGGCTCCTTGCAAAAATACATCAAACCAAAAGTCATTGTAAAAATAAAACAAAACTTTGATTACTTCACACTGATTAAGTCTTATATGAAACATCAGTAAAATGACTGAAATGATTTTATAGAAACAGCTGTTTAAGAAACACAAACAATGTGGACAGCGGCAGCATTTGGAAATGTGACATTTTGGCAGTAACAAAGCGGTTTTATAGTCAAATATATACAACGAAACACAAATGGTTTAATAGATGACTGATCTAGATTTTTTTGAAAGTAAAATGTAAATATTTTAAGGCATTGTGTTCATCACTAGGTTAAAGTTTGTCCCGATGAACATATGATTTCATATTTTACACAAACTCCTTTTTTAAGTATTTACAAACTGTGCTGCTGTTGAAAGCTTTTCTACCTTTTTACAGTCAAAGTTGATACATCAACACAAATGCAGGAACCGAACAGAAATATGCGATTCGTAAAGTGTAAAGTTTGTGTTGAGCAGGTTTGCGTTGTGTCTGATCAACACTACAGGACGGAAGATCTCCAGTGAGCTTTAACACCTTCACAATACATGCTCGCCACTTCCTTTGGTTTTTCACACTTTGTAAATGACTTTTCTGCAGTTCACACTGTTGTGTAGCATAACTTTTCAAACATGAAAATACTGCACACGTGTTTTAAATGAACACAAGCTCATGCAAGAGAGTCAATATAATCATTCGAGATGTAAATATGTGCATGCAGTGACACGTGTGAAGAGTCTATGTAGTTTTGTCATCTTGACAGATACGATACAATACAGACTTCTCTATGAAACGTCTCAAGAGCCAGTTGCTGTTAACCTGCAGATTCAGTTTCATAATTCTGCTGCAGATCCTACAGGGAGAGAAAATACCACGTCCCACAGCATTTCAGAAGAAATCAGGAGTGTGAATTTCACTCGGGCATCAGCTGCTCCTGCTGTCCTGGATGGCGTTTATTCCCTGAGCGAGATTTTTAAATGTGGGACGTCTGCTCGGCTCTGGTGCCCAACATTCTGTCATCAACGTGTGAATCTGAAAGAGAGACACAGGACAGAGTGATGGGACATCCCGACTGACTGAAGAACAGCCTTTCACCGGAGAGTGAGTTTACCTCAGCTGGGCATCCTTTTGGAGACGGCAAACGATAGTTTCTCTTGAGCAGGTCGATCAGGTGATAAACAATCATCTGACCCTGTTTATCTTCACCCATCTGCTCCATAAACACCTGACACACAAACACAAACACGCTGCGTGAATCACCAAACCAAACATGGCAACATCATTTATTTTGACACTTTGACTTGCATCCTTATTAAAAACATGAGTCTGATGAAGAAACAGAGACACTTACAGTGGGAGGGCTACAGGTTTTGTTACTGAAGGTAAAAAGTTCGTACAGAACGACTCCAAAGCTCCAGACATCAGACGCAACACTGAATTTACTCTCAGTCAAAGATTCTGGTGCGTACCTTCAGCACAACACAACACACAATCATTCAAACACACACGGAAAGAGATCATGTTCAAAAATAAGTGTCAAAAATCATAACATATCTGACGTTTAACAGAAATGAAGCCCTTTTCCATTGTGATGCTGATGAAGAACATCTAATTTTACTTTGACTATTTTTATGATTGATGTATAAATGTTGCATTTCAATAATAGAAACAAGTTTCGATTGATGTGCAGAAACATTCATGATTCTAACAACCTCAGGTCTGAAGATCTCACCAGAATATGGGGCTTTCACCCGGCTCACGCACAGTGTAATATTCTTTATCCTGAGGAAGAACTTTAGTGAGGCCAAAGTCTCCAATCTTTACTCGATATTCACTCTCCACCAGAATGTTCCGAGTAGCCAAATCTCTGTGGACGTAACGGTTTGATGCAAGATAGTCCATTCCCTAAACACACACAGAGAGGAGAGAGGGACACACACAGTCACATGAATCAAGTTTTGTTCGATTGTTATTCAAATGTTTGTGTGTGTGTGTGTTATTTTGGAGAGATACCTTACAGATCTGGGATGCGTATAAAAGGAGTTTAGTGTGGTCAAAACACTCCTTATTTTTTGAAAGATAATCTCTTAAACTACCAAAGGGCAAATATTCCATGATGAGACGCAAATTCTTACGACCTGCAGACAGACAGAGACACAGTGAACCTCAATTAAACTAAAACTATCACATTCCAGAAAAGATTAAGATACCAAAGATTAAGAACACAACACACACATGGCACAGAGAGTTGACATCAATGCTTGTATATTTCCTCACTCAGACTTTTGTCAAGGCAATAAAACTGTTTGAATGAGAGAGAGCGAGAGTGTGAACTCACCTGCAGTGTAACAGACTCCTTTATATCTCACAATATTCTCATGCTGCAGTGATCGCAGGATCTCGATTTCTCTCTCAAAGTCTCGCAGGTGCTCAGCGGTGCTGTGCTGCAGCTTCTTTACTGCCACCACCTCACCTGTGTTATCCTGCAGTGGATCATACCTGCACTTCTCCACGCTGCCAAAGTTACCCTGCAGCACACACATTCATTCATTCACTTGACTCTAGAGGTGAAATACCTGTGTGTGTGTGATGAGGATCGTTGACCTTGCCCAGCAACTGTAGGAAGATCAAGTGTCTGGCCTCAAACTGAGTTGGTTCCTGATTCTCAAAGGCTCCATGAAAACCACCCAACGCTTGTTTTCTGCTGGACACCGTCTCACTCTCCACCAGCAGCTCATAGTCTGAGAAACACACAGTCTCACTGTACTCCAGTAGAGTAATGTTGTGTGGTTCAGTGTGTGTGTGTGTGTGTGTGTGTGTGTGCGGCACCTGGTGTGACGAGGCTGTTGAGGTCTCTGATGAGAGCTCTGAATGATGGTCTCTTCAGCGGCTCGTAATCCATACAGCTGTTAATAACACACGCCAGTTCTGTCCATTTAGGAGCAGGAAGCTGATGCTTGTCCTCGTAAAACAACAGCTTCTGCACGACATAAACACAGCCATCAACACCAGACCACAACAGACACAAGTGACACACAGAGACGCTTTGTCGACCGCACACCTTTAAGCTGTCGTACGAGGCAAGCGGACGTTCACCGCTGCAGTAAATCTCCCACAGTGTCGCACCAAAACTCCATTTATCTGCCGCCAAACTCAAGCTGTGACTGCTCTTCACACACTCTGGAGGAACCCACGGGATCCGCTCGATCAGAACTACACACAGAACACATGAGAATCACACACACATGACACACGCACATTCAACAGCAGACGCCTCGTACCTTCTTTGGGCTGAACCGACAAACTGATTCCCGGGTCGCTCAGTTTGATAAACGGAGGCGTTCCGGTCTTACGATCTTCTTCTCGAGTCACCAGAACGTTCCTGGCACAGACGTTTCCATGGATCAGGTTCTTCTCCTCCTGTGGAGGAAGATCAGACGTCAGATTGCGTATTCCATCAGCCGGTGTTCATGGTGCGTGACCACGTTCGTCTCTCACCAGGTGGTGCAGCGCCCAGGCCAGCTGCTTGGCCACCTCCAGCTTCCAGGTGATGTTGATGGAGTTGCGGTTTCTCTTCAGGTACGTGTCCAGCGAGCCGAAGCGCATGAACTCCTGCACCATAATGTCTGAAAGACAAACCCACACTTACATCTCACCAAACACAACCAACAGCACAGACGGCTGCCTGCTACTTACGTTCGTCTGCGCACACGCAGATGCCATAATTCAGCAGCAGGTGTTTGTGTGATAACTGACTCATCATGCTCGCCGATTCAAAGAACGACTGCCAGAGAGAGAGAGAGAGAGAGAGAGAGAGACGGTGAGGATTATTGTGTACCGATCACACAGTCAACTTGGCATCAGGTTTCTCACAATACCTCGGTGTAGTTGCCGTGAGATTTTTCTAGAACTTTCAGCACAACTTCCATCTTGTGGACCTCACCGTAATCTCCAAGCTCTGTCCGGACGCCCCGAAACACCTGAGTGAACGTCCCCTGCCCTAAACTCTCTCTCTGTACACAACAACAAGAGAAACATGACCGTGTGTGCTAACGTCAGTGTGTTTGTGTGTGTGTCTGGACTTACAGTCTCCAGATCTTCTTTATGGATTTTGTGGAAGATCATTTGATTGACAGGTTTAAACACAGATGGAGACAGACAGACTTCCGATGATGTCTCATTGTTTCTGGACACCAGCAGGTTGGATTTATCTAAAGACAAAAACACACACCCATATTCTCAGCTCACGGACACACAAACATTACAGATTACATTCTGCTGACGTCACACCTTTGCTCCGGGGTGGACAACAGCGGCTCAGCTGGAAGACGTGTGTGTCGGAACGCAGCGCCTCCTTCTGGTATCGCTGCAGTAATTCACCCAGACTCCCAAAACTGCATTTAGATCCATTGAGCACAAACTCTCCTGTACGAGAGCGATGAATGAGACAGTGTTTGACCAGCTGCTGTCCCTCACACTACACACACACACACACACACACGAGTCAGTAAAACACTCACAGTCTTCTCTGAATGTTATATATTCTTCCTCACATGAGAACAAAACACACTTGCCTCAATGACAAATGACAGAAAGTATTGGTCGTAATCTTTTGGGCTGCATCTGAGGATATAAACACCCGTCTGATATTCACAGCGCCGCAGACGACCGATGGCAAACTCCGTCCTGACAAAACAAAAACTCCTCATTTACCGTGTAAACACTTGTAAGTAAAGGGAACATTGGGAATGAGGCTGTGACTTAAACAATCTTACGCCACAGGGCCGTGACAGTTGGTCTGTATGGCCTCCAGGAGTCGAGGGGCCGCCACCTCTTTACACAGATAATGATGCGCATCTGTGGTCAGTCTGTAGTAGCCGTCAATCAAAGACACAAACGACAACGCCTCTGACAGAGAATGAAACTCCAACTCCTGTCACTCACACACACAGCAAATCTACTGTCAGCACACAAGAAACATCATTTACTGTAACACGGTGTGTGAGATCAGTACCAGCATCTGTCCATCTTGTCTGTTAATGGAGACGATTCGCTCCTCGACTGATCCGTCTTTAGTCCCCTGCTTGATACTGATGTCAATGACGTCAGAGAAATCACAGTACACCTGCAGCTCCTGACAGACAGACAGACAGACAGACAGACTCTTCTCTCATCTTCAGTGATATCATGAACACTTGATACAGAGTCGCTTTCTAAAACCTTCACATGGCACTTCATTAAGCACAGAGATAAATAAAACCACAGAACCTCTCTCTCTTCTGTTCCTCTGGACCATCGGATGCCGCGGTCGCCGCTGACGACGATGGTGACGTGTCCCGTGGACGGTTGGTGGACATAAAAGCGTTCGGTGTAGAAGGCCGTCTGCAGCGTCTCCAGACTGACCACATACTTCAGTTTGAGATCTCTCACCGTGGCTTTACACGAGCTGAACTCCTGAATGAACTTCCTGAAACGGAACCGAATCCGCTTCCGGGTCACAAAGTGCTGATTCCCAATGTGCCTTCGCATGTTCTTGGGAAGGAACGACTTATAACTGCAAAAGAACATCAACGCTTACTTTTGTCCGTCAGATCCTGAAGTGAATGATGAACTCTCTGAGGCAGGTCAAAGGTCAGGAATGAGCACTCACCTGTTGTGGTTGTAGATGTCAACAGGTGATTTGCCTTTTTCTTTGGCCAATCGCATGATATCCAAAACAGCCAATCCCAAACATTCTTCCTGAAACTCCAGACTGACAGGAACGCACACCGCACCGCTCAGAAAATCACATCTCCACTGACACACACACACACATCAGAAACTGATTTGTCAGTTTTGTCTGAAATGCACAAAGGTTAGTGAGCTGTGTGTCAGTGAATTTCTCCTCACCTGTGCAAACAGGTAAGCCATAGTGATGTCATCGAACACAGGTGCCTCAGAACTCTTCATGACGCCACACCTGCGGGCACAGTTTATACCGCTGCCATACCAGCCTGGAAAATAAAACCTAGATAGAGACAGAGAGAGAGACACAGAGAGAGAAAGAGAGAGAGAGAGAGAGAGAATCAGTGGATGTCTGTGTGTGTCTGTGTGTGTGTGTGTGTGTGTGTGTGTGTGTGTGTGTATTGTGACTCTGTGCACCTGATTCTGAACAGAAGCTTTTGATTGGTGGATGATTCAATCTTAAAAACGTGATTGGGCGGAAGCCATGTGCGATCTGATTCTCTCATCAGTCCAAAAAGACTGCAGTACATGGGACTGATACCTGTAAAGACACACAAACACAGTTTTGAACTCATTCATACACAGCATGACAATCATCACTGATCTCCTGAGTGACCTTTGACCTGTGAACACAAACACTCACTGAGACATTCTAAAACGGTGTGTGTGTGATGAGGAGGGACAAGTGAATGGGTGACAGCTATGGGTGTGTTAAAGAGGCAAGACAGAATAGAGGAAGTGAGTCAATCTGTGCCCTGCTGAAACACATACTGTAAATGGAAGGATGCATGAACCCTAAAGCTCACACATTCATGCCAAAAGAAATGCTACACACTCATTTGTAAACAGGAAGTGGTAAGGGTGGAAACAGGAAGTTTACCAGTCTGCACCAACATTATAGCCAAAGAAATAAAAACAAAACATGTGTTTTTTGTCTGGCTGTATGCCTCTGCTATGTTTAGGGGATGTGGGAGAGAGAGACAAACATCACTTAAAGATGTTTAATAAACAATGTTTGGGAGGAGCACGTGCAGATAATTCACTCCGCTGGCTTTCGATCCTCTATAACGTCTCGCAACATCCCTGCTCGACCCCTGTCTCCACACCACTGGAGGGGTCCCACACAACTGATCTGCGAGGCTAACTCACGAAAAGAGAAATTCTTCACACACACACACACACACACACACACACACACACAGACTGACCGCATTCTTTGGCTGCAGTGATGCAGATCTCTTCAGTGATGTATTCTCCCGGTGGGTACGACAGCACGTTTGACTCTTTCTCTCTGCAGCAGAGCAGATGAACCTGCAGGGCTGCGCTACACAACTCTTTCTCTGAACGCCTATCACCATTCACATTCCATGAGGGCGTCTCCATGGTACCATTCACCTGAAGAGAGAGACACACACACACACACACACACACCAACATCATTACATCACCAGACAACCCAGATGAAGAATATTCTCTCATCCGATGACACAATGGAACAGACGAACACTTCTCCATATATTAAAAACACCTCATAAACTACAAAAGAACATTAATATAAAAACTCTGAAATGTTATAAACCAGGGATGTCAAAAGTCAGTCCTGAAAGCTTCTAAAGGAACATGACTTTGTCCACTGGTGTTAAAAGCCTTTGTAAACCTTCAGAGTTTCACTGAATGACAAGAGAAATACATTACAGAAATAAACAGCATCATGTTTGCATTTAGACATTCATTCAAGGTAAATTACAGTTTATTCTAACCCTACATGTAAAACACATCATTGTTTTAAAAAGTACAACTTAATCAATTGTGTATTCATTAATAAAACTGTGTGCTGTTCTTGTGTTTTGCATTGATACTGAACTGTGGGGTTTTCCGTGTAGACACTTTTCTTTCGGTCACATCGCTGTGGGTCACTCTGTGGATTCTGTGGTCACACAAACGGGAAATGATTAAAACTGTCACGGAGCGCGTAAAGATAATAATAATAATAATACTCACTTCACTCTGTATATAACAGCAGCTGGATAGATGGAGAACATCTCAAAGCATCATTCAGACACATTTATTGCATGTTTGTCATTCTCCCGCTCACAACAACACACTCTGTGTTAGTTTGTGTTATCAGTGTTCATGCACACACACACACACACAGTTATCTGCTGAAAAAACCCTGCAGAAACATCAGAGATATCACACAGCGGCTCACAGAAAACAAGAACCACATCCAAACCACTACCATTGGATCATCCCGCTAGAACTGAATAAAAGCTGCTAAAACCCTAGAATTAGACACCGTCCGATCAGGATTTTTTGTCATGATCAATTGAATCTAATTTAAATGTACCAATCTGATATGTGACTGTTAATCTTTATTGTACTCAGATGAAATAACACCACAGATGTTTGTTATACAGTAGTAAGTGTTTATTCTTGTTTTAATAGTTCAACTATTGATTGATTCTCTTCTGCAGAGCTTCTAAAACAAACCATAAAACAAAATAACAGCAAACGCTTAAATTCACAGAAGTGAGCGTCCAACACAACTGATCTCAGTTCAGTGTCTGATGGATTTAATAAAAACCCATCTGATGTGATCTCAGTCCAGTGTGTGTGTCACGGTCACATGTTGTTGTGTGTTTGGTGCCGCAGCAGAGTGTGAACACAGGAAACATTAAAGAAAAAAGTGCTTCCAGATGTGAACAATACAAGCAATCGGAACAACAAAAAGCACAAGTGCGGTACAATTGGTCTCATATAGCCGGCCACCAGTGTTGGGTAAATTACTCTGAAAAAGTCATTAATTACTTAAATCAGTAGCACTTTATTTTACAGTCCTGTTTCCAATTGACATACTGTGTGTACTTATTACAGTAAACATAATAACTAGGTGCTAACCCTAAACTTGTTTACACATTACACAGTATTTACACCCAAAGTAACTACAGAAACAATAAGAGTAATAGCTGACACACAACCCCACTATACAAGCTGAAGTGTTTTAAAGCTGACCGATGATCATTACACACATGTGGAACAGATGATGTTACGCGAGACAAACAAACGGGACTCGGATGAGGGAAAAGTCCTCCGGATTCAAACTGAAACAGAAAGCTGAGTTTTCTGTAGACGAGACTTTCTTCCCATTTAACACGAATAAAATCGATAAAAAGAACAAACAAACCCCAGAGCACACACGTGACAGCAAAATAAAGACAAAACAAACCACAACAACACCAACAACACACGACACATGTCAAGACAAACACGTTGTGAGGAAATCTGCGTGCAGTTTATTTTCAGTAAAGCGGTTTTATTTATTTCATAAAGCTACTCACAGCGCTGGTTTTGTTGTCATGGAGACTTGAAGCGAACCTCATTGTCCGAGAACATCAGACCGGCGACAAGCCGCTAAACTCGGACGAACTGATCCACAACTGACCGCTCGAGCTCCAGGTTCACACGCGCAAGCAGCGTCTGTGGGCGGAGTCTCTACCCGACGTCATCACGTTGAGCGAGCCCGGAATAATCTCTTTTATAGTGATTTTAAACCCAATTTGAGATTGATACAAATCTTCTAGGGTTTGTAATATTGTCTACAAATTCAACACGGAACGATTTTTCTTTTTATAACATTCTGTTCATTTTATTAAAATCTTAAGAGTAGGCTACAGTATATTCAGTACACAGACATGCGCGCTCACAATCAACAAACTATACTGTACTATAAACAAACAATACTGTAACTATAAAGATTTAACATACACTCACATTGGATGCAAATGAGTATTGATTTAGCTCAGTGTTGTGCTGATAATCATCAGATTATCACATTTCACTTTCTTTTCTCATTCAAACTCTTCTCCTTTAATCAAAGCGTGAGCTTCATATTCAACGGTGATTAAAAAAACATCTTTCAATGTTCATCTGTAGCGAGAGCTCATCTTTCATAGGTGCTGGAATGATGATGTTTTGTGTTTTCAACTCCTAAAAACTGTACTTTCAACGTATGAGTCAAAATTATGGCATGGCAAGGTCTCTCTCCTCCAGTAAATTTGCAAACTGATAGAGAGATTACATTTTCAGAGCCTGTCTGAGGTCGCTGTAAAAATTGATCAGACCACTGGCCATCGCAGTGTCCACCGCAGATTGCGGTAACATTCCCCGCAGGTCAGTCTGGATGTAGCCGGTTAATAAACTGTGTGTGCAATTCTCCACTGGCACACAGAACCAGCCACACGGGTGATTGAACCCTCGTACGGAACCCTGTTTGTGTTCATCACGATCAACGCTTACACCTGAAACGACAATAACCAACAATCAGCATATTATGTGGTTCATGAAGACTCTCAATAGCCGTAATGATTTATACAGTCCAAACTATACTGTATATTCTATCCCCTCACCCTTCACCAACTTGAATGCTTTTTAAATGATTTAGTTTATGAAGACACAGGACATGTCCTTGCAAACCCTTTTTACATTGTCATACACATATCATTATTTTACACATTCATGTCCTCGTAAACCACATATTCGATCCTGATAAATCTGTTATCCTTTTTTTCAGATGGGTAAGAGCATGGCATTAGCGACACCAAAGGTCATGGGTTTGATCCCAGGGATTGCACATACACAGATACAAATGTAAAGTATAATGCAGTGTAAGTCGCTTTGGATAAAAGCCTCTGGCAAATGCATAAAACAATATATGTGAGACATTTCTTCACATCAAACTATGTGCACAGAAGAATATGAATATCTCATTATTATATTGTCTGAGGTGTTGGCATTAAGATAAGTTTTACATGTGATTTTGAATGTGATTTAAATCATGAACACAACAATTGACTGACCGCAGGAGAGCAGACCGTTCTCATAGTCTGTCGTGTGCGAGAAATCCACAAACTCTCTCGGAGAAATGATGTTCCACAATTGCCCTGCGGTTGTGTATTTTACAACGCAACTGCACTGCAAACACAAGGCATTATGGGAAAGTTCAGTTCTTTTTAATTAATGTCTAAATGTTGAGCTAAATGTCTAGACATTTACATTTAGTCATTTAGCGGACGATGAGGTATGCGATATAACTGAGGTAAACAATGTAAGCAATTGGAACAACATAAGACAGAATTCATAAGACCATACTCAGCATATGTGACAAATCAAATGAGAAGCAGATTCACAGAAATCTGAATTAACAGAATTATAAACTCAAAAGCAGCTAACCCTTCCTAAAGATTACACGAGATAACATGACGTGTTCACGTGTGCATTTCTTCATACAGACCCTCGACCACATGCCGAACACTCATACAGTGGCTGACTGTACATTAACCTGGTCTAGTGTTTCCACAATCTCCATGGAAGTAATTAGACTGTCCCAGTTTAAACGGTATGGACCGGGGCGAATATACTCCACAGTTCTCTGCGGGGGGTCTGCCACTGTTCCCTCTGCTTTATATCTGCAAAGAAACAGAAATCTGCATCTCTCATACGGTTCTGTGTTTAGTTTCCATTCTTTACACCAGGGCTGTGAAATCATCTCCAGTCCTGCAGAATCACTGTCCTGCACAAAACACAACTGCCTGTATCTTAAAGCCTGAAGACGTCTATGAGCTGCTTCAGGTGTGTCTGACTCTCAAGATAAGTTGGATATTTAGACTCACAGAAAGCCGCTGAATTCATCTGAACGTTTCCTCCACACCGTCACATCCTTCTGCGCAAACAAAGTCAGGCAGACAGAGTGAAGCAGAAGAGCGACAGACACATGAAGAGGGTAAAGACATTCTTACAGATTTCTTTGCCATATTCCACTCTGATGCATTCAGATGGTGATACGACACAAGAGTTTCTTCAAGCTTTGATCTCAGAGAAGTGACGTGTGACAAACTGAACATCTGAAATACAAATTAATGACAATAGAATGATTGTTCAGACTATGGTTTTAGCTTTTTTGTTTGTTTGTTTGTTTGTTTCTAAATAAAGTTATTTGTGTGAGCAGCAATAATTTTGACACAAAAACAAATGAGTATTGCTGTTGTAAATTACCTTAGCCTTCAAATGACATATTCGCAGTGTTGGGCAAGTTACTCATTAATTACTAGCTACTAATGACATATTCAATAGTGTGATCAGATTACTGTACAAATGACTCTATCCAGAAATGTTAATGTTAGGGCATGTTAAAAGGATACTCCACCCAAAAATGAAAATGTTGTCATCATTCACTCAACCTCAAGTTGTTTTAAACCCGTATACATTTCTTTGTTCTGATGAACACAAAAATATTATTACTAATGACTTTCTATATCCTACATCAATCTTGATTAGTTCAGTGATTCAAGGATAGATGTGACACGGTTATTTTAATTTATTCAAATAAATCATATAAAACTACATAAAGTAATATTATTAACTGTAAATGTAACTAACCAAAGTTTATTACAAATGTAAGAATTATACATTAAATCATAGATTTTAAAATTAGACAGATTTTTATGTCAATTCCACTATTGAACACACACATATTACACAAAGTAATTAGTCTAATTACATCAGAAGTAACTGTAATTCAATTAAAAGAACATCTCTTACTTTTTAAAGGGAAAAGTAATTCATACTGTCGTTGTTATAAAGCAGTTTGTTTCAGATAACTATAACATAAATGTACCGTTTTATTACTAAAACGCAGATCTGCCAGAAACGACACTCAGAGTGTTATTTAACAGCAAGATACGCTGAAACCCTCTTATAGATCTGACAGAAACAACACTCATAGTGTTATTTAACAGCAAGATACGCTGAAACCTTCTTATAGATCTGACAGAAACGACACTCGTAGTGTTATTTAACAGCAAGATACGCTGAAACCTTCTTATAGATCTGACAGAAACAACACTCATAGTGTTATTTAACAGCAAGATACGCTGAAACCTTCTTATAGATCTGACAGAAACGACACTCATAGTGTTATTTAACAGCAAGATACGCTGAAACCTTCTTATAGATCTGACAGAAACAACACTCATAGTGTTATTTAACAGCAAGATACGCTGAAACCCTCTTATAGATCTTACAGAAACAACACTCATAGTGTTATTTAACAGCAAGATACGCTGAAACCCTCTTATAGATCTGACAGAAACAACACTCATAGTGTTATTTAACAGCAAGATACGCTGAAACCTTCTTATAGATCTGACTGAAACGACACTCATAGTGTTATTTAACAGCAAGATACGCTGAAACCCTCTTATAGATCTGACAGAAACGACACTCATAGTGTTATTTAACAGCAAGATACGCTGAAACCCTCTTATAGATCTGACTGAAACGACACTCATAGTGTTATTTAACAGCAAGATACGCTGAAACCTTCTCATAGATCTGACAGAAACGACACTCATAGTGTTATTTAACAGCAAGATACGCTGAAACCTTCTTATAGATCTGACAGAAACAACACTCATAGTGTTATTTAACAGCAAGATACGCTGAAACCTTCTCATAGATCTGACAGAAACGACACTCATAGTGTTATTTAACAGCAAGATACGCTGAAACCCTCTTATAGATCTGACAGAAACAACACTCATAGTGTTATTTAACAAGCAAGATACGCTGAAACCTTCTCATAGATCTGACAGAAACGACACTCATAGTGTTATTTAACAGCAAGATACGCTGAAACCTTCTTATAGATCTGACAGAAACGACACTCATAGTGTTATTTAACAGCAAGATACGCTGAAACCTTCTCATAGATCTGACAGAAACGACACTCATAGTGTTATTTAACAGCAAGATACGCTGAAACCTTCTTATAGATCTGACAGAAACGACACTCATAGTGTTATTTAACAGCAAGATACGCTGAAACCTTCTCATAGATCTGACAGAAACGACACTCATAGTGTTATTTAACAGCAAGATACGCTGAAACCCTCTTATAGATCTGACAGAAACAACACTCATAGTGTTATTTAACAAGCAAGATACGCTGAAACCCTCTTATAGATCTGACAGAAACGACACTCATAGTGTTATTTAACAGCAAGATACGCTGAAACCTTCTCATAGATCTGACAGAAACGACACTCATAGTGTTATTTAACAGCAAGATACGCTGAAACCCTCTTATAGATCTGACTGAAACGACACTCATAGTGTTATTTAACAGCAAGATACGCTGAAACCTTCTCATAGATCTGACAGAAACGACACTCATAGTGTTATTTAACAGCAAGATACGCTGAAACCTTCTTATAGATCTGACAGAAACAACACTCATAGTGTTATTTAACAGCAAGATACGCTGAAACCTTCTCATAGATCTGACAGAAACGACACTCATAGTGTTATTTAACAGCAAGATACGCTGAAACCCTCTTATAGATCTGACAGAAACAACACTCATAGTGTTATTTAACAAGCAAGATACGCTGAAACCTTCTCATAGATCTGACAGAAACGACACTCATAGTGTTATTTAACAGCAAGATACGCTGAAACCTTCTTATAGATCTGACAGAAACGACACTCATAGTGTTATTTAACAGCAAGATACGCTGAAACCTTCTCATAGATCTGACAGAAACGACACTCATAGTGTTATTTAACAGCAAGATACGCTGAAACCTTCTCATAGATCTGACAGAAACGACACTCATAGTGTTATTTAACAGCAAGATACGCTGAAACCTTCTCATAGATCTGACAGAAACGACACTCATAGTGTTATTTAACAGCAAGATACGCTGAAACCCTCTTATAGATCTGACAGAAACAACACTCATAGTGTTATTTAACAAGCAAGATACGCTGAAACCCTCTTATAGATCTGACAGAAACGACACTCATAGTGTTATTTAACAGCAAGATACGCTGAAACCCTCTTATAGATCTGACAGAAACGACACTCATAATGATTCAAGTTCAGGCGTCAGACATTCACTCAACATGAAATACAACACAAGACTTAAATGTTATACAAAGAACTTCTGAAATCTGAGACTGTGGTGTTTCTGTCGTACCGTGTCGTCGAGGATCTCAAGATTCTGTCAAATACATTCAACGCATGCGATTGGTGCAACGCAACAAGCGGACTTCAGACTCGGATTCTGATTGGCTACTTGCAACAAGGACGTTCATGAGTCAGAAGGGTGTTTCATGCGGCGCTGCGCAGACCGACCGGCGCGAGACTTCAGTATCGCGTGAGCAAAGCGTCAGCCAGGGTTGCCAGGTTTCTGTAAAAAATAAAATCGCCCAATGGCCTGTCACAACTAGCCCGAAAGTAGCCCAAACACCGCAATTCAAAACATGCCACTCTCATACAAAGACATGTTTTACAGTCACTGTTATGCATTAGACACTCACATCAATGAAAATCATTGTAGAGCAGTATTTACATACAGTGGCGGTTTAGGCACGGGCGAACAGGGCAGTCGCCCGGGGCGGCATTTTTTCATGTCACGTGGGGGCGGCACCGGCACGAGCAGTAAAATAAACTCTGGGCCGCCGCAAATCGGTTATCTATTATCTATTCATTCATTGTGTGGGGAATTGGCAAATTGGCGCCCCTGTATGCTGAAAAGATAAAGGTATGCAACTATAATGTTCTCTCTGTGTTATGATTACTGTATCCATGTTGCCATGTTGTGTGATAAGACACTGCGGTGTTTAGCCTAATCGTTAGAGCGCCCGATTCTCATTCGGACAGATGTCGGTTCGAGACCCGCGCAGGGCAGGTAGAACTTATACAGCAAATTTGGTTTTAAGTCAACAAACACGAGATCTAATTTCACCATAATATTGTGCTTTGCAACAAAACTGTTACAAGTTCAGTTATTATTATTTATTTCCATCAGTTGGGTTAACGTAAGGTCCCGTAATGAGCAAACAGAATTTTCCCTGTAGCTAGTTTCTAAGACGAACATAACCTTTGCTATTTATTTGCTACATCACACATGTCATGAATATGAAGGTTTTATGCATGTTTATGACAACTGCCATTAAGTGTCATTTGCTCAATTATGACATTTTTAATGCAAATATTGTTTGTTTGAGGTCTTTGTTGACAACTTTACATTAACCAATACATCTTAACCTGTCATTATTGTCATAAAAACATGACATAGCAGATTAATAATTGAATGTAAGACACTACTTAGCTGGTGTTGACATAATTTAGTTTTTTCGAGGGGGGCGCTCAAAGATGTTCTCGCCCGGGGTGCAATTAAATGTAGAACCGCCACTGTTTACATAGTATATTTACACAAATAAAATCATAATTTTATTTGTTCAAAAGACCAGAAACATTTAACTGAATGCTCATTTGCACTAATGGACCACTTTCATAACTGAACTAACTTATCTACTGCACTGCAACTCTATTAACTGCATCTACTCATATTGCACTGTAACTTCCATAACTGCATTAACTAATCTACTGCACTGTAACTCCATTAACTACATCTACTCATCTATTTCACTGTAACTTCAATAACTGCATTAACTTATCTACTGCACTGTAACTCCATTAACTACATCTACTCATCTATTTCACTGTAACTTCAATAACTGCATTAACTCATCTACTGCACTGTAACTCCATTAACTACATCTACTCATCTATTTCACTGTAACTTCAATAACTGCATTAACTTATCTACTGCACTGTAACTTTAATAACTGCATTAACTCATCTACTGCGCTGTAACTCTATTAACTACATCTACTCATCTATTGCACTGTAACTTCAATAACTGCATTAACTAATCTACTGCACTGTAACTCCAGTAACTACATCTACTCATCTATTTCACTGTAACTTCAATAACTGCATTAACTTATCTACTGCACTGTAACTTTAATAACTGCATTAACTCATCTACTGCGCTGTAACTCCATTAACTACATCTACTCATCTATTTCACTGTAACTTCAATAACTGCATTAACTTATCTACTGCACTGTAACTTTAATAACTGCATTAACTCATCTACTGCGCTGTAACTCTATTAACTGCATCTACTCATATTGCACTGTAACTTCCATAACTGCATTAACTAATCTACTGCACTGTAACTCCATTAACTACATCTACTCATATTTCACTGAAACTTCAATAACTGCATTAACTTATCTACTGCACTGTAACTTTAATAACTGCATTAACTCATCTACTGCGCTGTAACTCTATTAACTACATCTACTCATCTATTGCACTGTAACTTCAATAACTGCATTAACTAATCTACTGCACTGTAACTTTAATAACTGCATTAACTCATCTACTGCGCTGTAACTCTATTAACTGCATCTACTCATATTGCACTGTAACTTCCATAACTGCATTAACTAATCTACTGCACTGTAACTTTAATAACTGCATTAACTCATCTACTGCGCTGTAACTCTATTAACTGCATCTACTCATATTGCACTGTAACTTCCATAACTGCATTAACTAATCTACTGCACTGTAACTCCATTAACTACATCTACTCATATTTCACTGAAACTTCAATAACTGCATTAACTTATCTACTGCACTGTAACTTTAATAACTGCATTAACTCATCTACTGCGCTGTAACTCTATTAACTGCATCTACTCATATTGCACTGTAACTTCCATAACTGCATTAACTAATCTACTGCACTGTAACTCCATTAACTACATCTACTCATATTTCACTGAAACTTCAATAACTGCATTAACTCATCTACTGCACTGTAACTCTATTAACTACATCTACCCATCTATTGCACTGTAACTTCAATAACTGCATTAACTAATCTACTGCACTGTAACCTATTAACTGCATTAACTCATCTACTGCACTGTAACTCTATTAACTGCATTAACTCATCTACTGCACTGCAACTCTATTAACTACATCTACTCATATTGCACTGTAACTTCCATATCTGCATTAACTAATCTACTGCACTGTAACTCCATTAACTACATCTACTCATCTATTTCACTGTAACTTCAATAACTGCATTAACTTATCTACTGCTCTGTAACCTATTAACTGCATTAACTCATCTACTGCACTGTAACCTCAATAACTGCATTAACTCATCTACTGCACTGTAACTCTATTAACTACATCTACCCATCTATTGCACTGTAACTTCAATAACTGCATTAACTAATCTACTGCACTGTAACCTATTAACTGCATTAACTCATCTACTGCACTGTAACCTATTAACTGCATTAACTCATCTACTGCACTGTAACCTCAATAACTGCATTAACTTATCTACTGCACTGCAACTCTATTAACTGCATCTACCCATATTTCACTGTAACTTCAATAACTGCATTAACTCATCTACTGCACTGCAACTCTATTAACTGCATCTACTCATCTATTTCACTGTAACTTCAATAACTGCATTAACTAATCTACTGCTCTGTAACCTATTAACTGCATTAACTCATCTACTGCACTGTAACCTCAATAACTGCATTAACTCATCTACTGCACTGTAACTCTATTAACTGCATCTACTCATCTATTTCACTGTAACTTCAATAACTGCATTAACTAATCTACTGCTCTGTAACCTATTAACTGCATTAACTCATCTACTGCACTGTAACCTCAATAACTGCATTAACTCATCTACTGTACTGCAACTCTATTAACTACATCTACTCATATTTCACTGTAACTTCAATAACTGCATTAACTTATCTACTGCACTGTAACTCTATTAACTGCATCTACTCATCTATTTCACTGTAACTTCAATAACTGCATTAACTAATCTACTGCACTGTAACCTATTAACTGCATTAACTAATCTACTGCTCTGTAACCTATTAACTGCATTAACTCATCTACTGCACTGCAACTCTATTAACTACATCTACTCATCTATTTCACTGTAACTTCAATAACTGCATTAACTAATCTACTACACTGTAACTCTATTAACTACATCTACTCATCTATTTCACTGTAACTTCAATAACTGCATTAACTAATCTACTGCACTGTAACCTATTAACTGCATTAACTAATCTACTGCTCTGTAACCTATTAACTGCATTAACTAATCTACTGCTCTGTAACCTATTAACTGCATTAACTAATCTACTGCTCTGTAACCTATTAACTGCATTAACTCATCTACTGCTCTGTAACCTAATTAACTGCATAAACTCATCTTCTGGACTGCAACCTATTAACTGCATTAACTAATCTACTTCTCTGTAACCTATTAACTGCATTAACTAATCTACTGCTCTGTAACCTATTAACTGCATTAACTCATCTACTGCTCTGTAACCTAATTAACTGCATTAACTCATCTACTGCTCTGTAACCTAATTAACTGCATTAACTCATCTACTGCACTGTAACCTATTAACTGCATTAACTCATCTATTGCACTGCAACCTAATTAACTGCATTAACTCATCTACTGCTCTGTAACCTATTAACTGCATTAACTCATCTACTGCTCTGTAACCTAATTAACTGCATTAACTCATCTACTGCTCTGTAACCTAATTAACTGCATTAACTCATCTACTGCACTGTAACCTATTAACTGCATTAACTCATCTACTGCACTGCAACCTAATTAACTGCATTAACTCATCTACTGCTCTGTAACCTATTAACTGCATTAACTCATCTACTGCACTGCAACCTAATTAACTGCATTAACTCATCTACTGCTCTGTAACCTATTAACTGCATTAACTCATCTACTGCACTGCAACCTAATTAACTGCATTAACTCATCTACTGCTCTGTAACCTATCAACTGCATTAACTAATCTACTGCTCTGTAACCTAATTAACTGCATTAACTAATCTACTGCTCTGTAACCTAATTAACTGCATTAACTCGTATACTGCACCGTAACTTCAACAACTGCATTAACTCATCTATTGCACTGCAACTTTAATAGCTAATGTCAATAATTTATGAACACTTGCACTATTGTTTAGTCTAAATTATTATCTGTTCATATCCACCTGTACATTAATGTTCATAGTATATAGTCATCTGTAAAATATTTTCATAGTCCATGCCCACTGTATAATATATTCTCAATATTGTATTCTGTATTCACTGTATATCCTGCACTCCGCTAATTGCACTTCTGGTTAGACCTAAACTACATTTCGTTACACTGTACTTGTATATGTGTAATGATAATAAAGTTGAATCTAAACTAATAATGATCTAACCTCGAGATTTACAGCGGATGAACACAATCCTAAAGGAATTGTGGTTTTCCTATTTTTAGAACTATCTACAGATTAAATACTGTTAGCATATACTTTTGGTAGTACATTTAGCAATTTATGATTATGTCAAAAATACAACCTGCGGAATCCGTTTAAAAGTTCTGCCCAATTCTGCTGGAAAGCCGTGGAGTTGGCAACCAGTCGACAGCGGTCTGCTCTCGCGATATGCGCAGCCCAGCAATCGTACTATAAGAATATTTACATTTACGCATTTGTCAGACGCTTTTAAGTGACTTACACTGCATTATACCAAACATTTTGTTTCTGAGGATGTGGAATCCCTGGGATAGACCCCACGACCTTGCTGAGACACAGGAAAGAACAAGAGCAGCACTACAGTACGACGCCACCACACGGAGTAAAACAAGTATTCTCTTGTGTAAACATATAAGCAATAAAGCAAAAAACATTCTCTTTAAATTTTAGCAGCAGAAATAAAATGACAATCATTTATGAACTCAATGAATGGATCAACGGTCCTTATGGCAGCACATGTTAATATTGCTCGTCTGAACGCTTCGGCATCAGCAGCCATGAGAAACAGAAGCCAGACATTGTTTCCTGTAGAAAAAAGTGTCATATGCTCTGGTTGCTGATGAGCTTCTGCATCCTGCGAATCTTGCGCTTGTTTTTGGGCAGACTCTTGTTGTACTGGCCGTTTTTAATGAGATGTTCTTTACTGTGATGGATCTGAGCGCCATGCTGAAGCTGAAAGGAGCACAGAGCTTGAAGAGGCTTGAGAAGAACCTGCGTGTGAAAAAACACACACCATCAGAAAATGATAACTGGTGCTTCACGAGTCTGTGAGTGAGCGTGACAAACCTCCTGGATGTTGTGGCTCTTCTCCATTATAGAGAGCGCCACGGCGGCACACTCCAGTGTGGACACACACATGTTTGTGGGCTGCGTGCGGATCACATACTGACTGGAGGAGATGCTGCGGAGCTGCACCTGTAAAGACAAACGTCCATATCTGTCCATCATCTCCCTTTACATTTCAGATGTCAATTAAACACGATTCAATAGAGACACATCATGAAATTAAAGCTCAACAAGTTTGACTGAAAAATAAAAATCCTCCTTATTCAAGTGGAGTAAATTTTGTTTGTAAAGCGCTTTTTACAATATCCATTTCAACAACATTGAGCACACACAAGAATGCCTCCACTTTGTCATATTTCTTCTCCGCAAAACAATTGCTGAAACTTTTGGGGTTAGTTGTGTCATTTATTGAAAGACTCAGAGATGTTTTACGTACTGCTGCAGAAATTCACACATCTTACTGAATTTAAGAACAACAACAAGAGACCTGACGGATGTGTGGATCGCACCTGTTTGGGGAGCCTGAAAAGAGAGTTGCGGAGGAACATGTCTTTTGCTTGACTCCAAGTACCGTCGATCAGAATGACATTATGGGCCGTCGTGGCAAAATCTGAGGTGAGATCCTCCAGATTAGCTGCAGCAGGTCCGGGATACAGAAGCAGAGTGCATGCGTCCTTACACACGGCCGCCAGCTCGGGATATCTAACACAACCGACACGATGACAGTCAGTCGGACACGCAGAAATGCTCCTTATGATGTGAATCAATCAATGTGTCATTTAAGTTACCTCTCGTCTGTAAATCGCCTTCCGATGTAGACTTTGCATTTCACGGGAGGAAGACATGCTGCCAGGAGTGGAACCGTGCGGAGGACGCGGCTCTCCTGAAAAAAGTAGAGGAGAAGAACCTTAATTCATCAGACATTGTTACGAACAGCATGAGACGTTTGGACACACACAGACGACAGACCTCGGCCGGATGCTGGACGATGTAAAGGCATGTGGAGATGTCGAGAGGACGCGCTGGGAGATACGGGCACAGACACACCTTCTCTGGACGACTGAACACACAAAACATCCATTACATTTCACGGATGATAGACACACAACTGATAACCTTTAACTTATGAGTCACAAAACCCAATGGTGAAATACATATGAATGCATGTTTGTGAAGGAAAACTGCTACTTTCATTTACCAAAGATTTATTCAACTGATGAACGTTAAAGTTAAATGCAGATTTTCTTCTTTCGGGAATCTTCAGACATTCAGAAGACAAGAAGACTTAAACGTCCACAACAGAACGTTTCTGATGATGCCTTTATTGCGAATCTCATCTGTATTATTTGTTTCTACTGAAGTACAGAAGACATCAGTAATGAAAGTGCTATTGTGTCTGTCGTCTTGTGTCTCTCACCAGCACGTGTGACAGGTCGGGCGTCTCTCACTGATCTCTACAGGCAATTCTGAAAGCACAGAGAATCCTTCATCATCTCTGTCCTTCATCTCCTCTTCATCTTCTTCTCTGTCCTTCGTCTCCTCTTCATCATCATCATCGTCATCATCTTTCATTTCTTCCGTTTCACCGTTCATTTCTGAACTAATTGTGTTTGAATTCTAGCTTATTTATTTCTCTTCTGCGCTGAACAGCTATTTGCCATCTATAGCATTATCTAAAGCATTATGACTAGAGACGAGTTTGTTTAAGTACTAGTACTGCGCTCCTACTTCTTCTTTCTGTTTAATGGCGGATCGCAAACCAGCAATTACAGGTGCATATCGCCACCTACTGTACAGGAGTGTTTAACAACGGCTTTTTATATTCTTTAGTTTAATATATATCATATATATATATTTCTTTCCTTTCTTCCTTCACTTTCCCTTATTTTCTTCCTCTTTATTTCCTTTCCTTTTTCAAATGATACCCTACCAATATTCTCTGATCTAATCCTGTATTTCTTAGGGAACCTTACAACAGTCCCTCGTTCCTTCCTCTGCATCGCTCCTGCTGTTTGTACGTGTTAATACGTCACTTCCACTCGTCTGTCTTCGGTCGTGACGTATGCGAGGAAGATGGCGGCGCGCGGAAAGAAACGTGTGGCAGAGAGATCATCGGAAATCAAGGCGAAAAGAGCGAAATTAAATAAAAATAAAACATCACAAGCAGTAAAGAACACCAAGAAAGTAACATCTACAGCGG
The DNA here is from genome assembly GCF_947034865.1 of Barbatula barbatula. Taxonomy (NCBI): domain Eukaryota; kingdom Metazoa; phylum Chordata; class Actinopteri; order Cypriniformes; family Nemacheilidae; genus Barbatula; species Barbatula barbatula. The sequence continues at coordinate 60,814 of NC_136785.1, read as the reverse complement.
AGAATGAAGAAAAGACAGAAAGCTGTGAACAGAGCAACATTATCAGCGTCCCGCCGCCCGTCAGCTCGGTGAGATATTAAACGAGTTCATATGAAATCATCTCATATGTGTTTTTATTTTCACTGATCCGATCTGAATTAATCTCGCAATCACAACATGACAACACCGTGTGTGTGCGCGCGTGCGCGTGTGGTGTTCACGACTTGCGCGCGTGTGTGTGTGTGTGTGTGTGTGTGTGTGTGGTGTTCACGACTTGCGCGTGTGTGTGTGTGTGGTGTTCACGACTTGCGCGTGTGTGTGTGTGTGTGTGTGTGTGTGTGTGTGTGTGTGTGTGGTGTTCACGACTTGCGCGTGTGTGTGTGTGTGTGTGTGTGTGTGGTGTTCACGACTTGCGCGTGTGTGTGTGGTGTTCACGACTTGCGTGTGTGTGTGTGTGGTGTTCACGACTTGCGTGTGTGTGTGTGTGTGGTGTTCACGACTTGCGTGTGTTTATTACTCTCTGGGTGGGTTAAATGCAGATGTCACATTTTGGTCATCATAACTGACAAATCGGTCACTTTACTTCCTACATCTAAATATGTCTTTATCTATGCTGATGTTTCCAGCTGATACTAATGACATCATGAAGCAATGAATGAACGTTGATCTTTTAAAACATGAGTTTTGATGCAACTGCACTTTTTCTTTAAGGGTAAATGGAAAAACAAGGAGCGAGTTTTGGTCTTTTCCTCTCGTGGCATCAACTTCAGAACGAGACACTTAATGAAAGATTTAAAAACCATGATGCCTCACAGCAAAGCGGGTAAATCCACATTAAACCAGCTAAATGACTGAACTGAACTTTGTGGCTGACCATGTACAAATACAAATCTTTGTTCTCTTCTCAGACACCAAAATGGACAGAAAAGACAAACTCTTTGTGGTTAATGAGGTGATTCACGCATGTTACTCTGTACTGTGTGATTATTTCTTTTCAAGGCTTTAAATCAATGTCAAACTTTTGTGGCCAAATGCATTCGTATAACTGTCAGCACTACTCTAAGCCACTGACATCCTGCAGTTTTTGTTTATTTGTTTGTTGCTGATATCTTTCAGGTGTGCGAAATCAAAAACTGCAACAAGTGCATATTTTTTGAGGCAAAGAAAAAGCAGGATCTCTACATGTGGTGAGAACCCGCTTTTCTGATCACCAGACTGTGTTTAACCGTGTTAAAAATCTCAATGTATGGCTGTCATTCTGTTTACAGGATCTCAAATGCTCCTCATGGACCGTCCGCCAAGTTTCTTGTTCAAAACGGTAGAACTTTTATTTCTTCAATATTTCAACACACTGTATTAACTGGAAAATGATGTGACTGGAGATGTAATGTGTGTGTCCATTTGACCCAAACACAGTTCACACTCTCGCTGAGCTGAAAATGACAGGCAACTGTTTGAAAGGCTCCAGACCGCTGCTGTCTTTTGACCCTGTGAGTATAAAGACATTTTTACATCACTTGAAGCAAAACCCTAATCATGATTATTTTCATGATAACATTTGTCTTTGCCTTTATAGAAATTTGACAAGGAGCCAGAATACGCCCTGCTAAAGGAACTTTTTACTCAGGTTCATTATTTTTTAATACACCCTTGGAATGTATTTCAGATCATGCAATCTTCAGATGTCAAAACGTGTTTTTTAGAGCCTGTTAACAGAGATCTTGTTCTTGTAGATCTTCTCGACACCTCAGTATCACCCAAAGAGTCAGCCGTTTGTGGATCACGTGTTCACATTCACTATCGCAGACAACAGAATCTGGTTCAGAAACTATCAGGTGAGATCATCGGGCAATACCGTCGAATGATTCATTGAAGTTAGTCATATGATTTTTTAAACTGGTGATTCTTTTGTAGATCATTGAAGAAGACGCGTCTCTTGTGGAGATTGGCCCTCGTTTTGTCCTAAACCTCATCAAAATATTTCAGGGGAGTTTCGGTGGACCTACGCTCTATGAAAACCCTCATTTCCAGTCGCCTAACATGGTGAGCTGCTTTCAGTGCTTATACATTTACATTTATTCATTTGGCAGACGCTTTTATCCAAAGCGACTTACAAGTTGTTTTATACAGTGGCACATTACTGCAGAGCAATCAGGGGTAAGGTGCCTTGCTCAAGGGCCCTTCAGTCATGACCTGCTGGCAATGAGATTAGAACCGGCAACCTTCTGATCACAAGCTCAACGCTCTAACCATTAGGCCACAGCTGACCCCATATAGTGTTACAACACACACACACATGTTTTACTCATTGTTGTTTTATGGTGCATTACTGTGTTTTTTTAAGCATCGGCGAATTCTTCGATTGGCGATGGGTGCCAAACAAAAAGAGAAACTGTTGGTGAAGGAGAGTCGCAAGGAGAAGCAGAAAGAGGAACAAGAAGTGATGATGCCGGACGTCACCGATGACGTTTTTGTAACTCCAGCCGAACATAAACCGCTTCACATTGAGCGAGAACCTCAAAAGACCAAGAAGAAGCTCAAACTGACAGAGCTGAAGAAAAGGGTAATGAAGCGCAAAGGCCCCCGATAATCCACCAGATTTCATAAAACATCACTTTTATAAACTTGTATAAATGTGATATCAAGGCAGGCTTGAAAAAATCTGATCAGTTGTTGGACAAGTTTAACATGAATCGTGTTTGTACTTTTACCTATAACACACTGTTAATAAAAGCTTTTGATTAATGTCACAAGATTTGTGATTGTTTTGAGTTTTTTTGTGAGAAGAATGATGTCAATGAAAAACATTATGAAGTAAAATAACAGCTGCCATTTGAGTGTTGGTGGATTACTTCACAATCGAGACGTGTTCTCGCTCTCAGCCATTACAGGGAGTGTGCAAACATGGAAACAAAGATGTTTTGTCTATCCTAAAATGTTACGATTATGAGCAATTGTGAAAGTGTTAGCCACCTGTCATCTTGCAAACTGACTTCCTTAAGTATTTGGATCCAAATAAAAGAAACTGTGTATATATAAACCCTGATCCAACAGCTGTTGTGTTAGTGCAACTATTTGTTAAGCCTGGACGGTAATTCTATGGTTTAAAGAAACACGGGTTTATTGTGAGAGTTTAATACAGGCACTTCTGACGTAAGAACCGGTTTAGTTGTTTGTGTTTCTGTCCGGAAGGAATAACCGCGCGGACCGGAAACATGGCGTTCAACTTTGGCGGCCCGTCTGGCAGCGCGAGTGAGTTTTAACATCCTTATTGAATGACTTCCATTGTAATATTGAAATATATTCACACATTTACACAGAAGAACAATAAAAGCATTTACAGTCTGGAGTGGTCAGAGGAGGAGCTCGCGGAGAGCGACGCTAGACACCATCACATTTCTTTACCTGTTCCGCTGTTTAAATGTTATTTTCAACATCTAGTTTGTTTGTTTTATGCGCTTCGAGACCCAATTCAACCGTAGAATAATCTACTCGGACAGCCCAATAATTATCCTCATCTTTTTGTTATTATTTTATTAACTTAAATCACACGGTCCCGACCTGTTCCTTCCGTTTCAGTAGTCATGGTTACAGCCGGTTTTCATAAATCACTGTAGTGCATACACAGGATATGATGAAACAAATGTGATCAAAACAAAATGTTTCATACTTCAAAGCCTGTTAATGTGTGTATTAACCCTTGCTGTGATCACGTGATGTAAGAGCTGTTTCACAGTTATTACTTTAAACGTATTTCGGGTGTTCATAAACAGCCATTACTGTAACTCCAGAAGGGATTTATGAGAGGTTATTATGACCCGTTGTCATGGTTACAGGTCTTTCCGGCACTGGGTTTGGAGCCGCCGCCACAACAACAGCATCCACAGGATTTGGATTTGGATCAAGTACCACAGGTGAATGTGAAATCAATCCCTATCAAGCTGTTGTCTTTCTGTACAGCGTGACAGTCAGTTGAACTTGTATGTGTGTGTGTGACACTGATGTGTGTGTGTGAGACTGTGTGACACTGTTGCGTGTGTGAGACTGTGTGACAATGATACGTGTGTGAGACTGTGTGACACTGATGCGTGTGTGTGTGACACTGATGCGTGTGTGTGTGACACTGATGTGTGTGTGTGTGACACTGATGTGTGTGTGTGACACTGATGCGTGTGTGTGTGACACTGATGCGTGTGTGTGAGACTGTGTGACACTGTTGCGTGTGTGAGACTGTGTGACACTGATACGTGTGTGAGACTGTGTGACACTGATGCGTGTGTGACACTGATGTGTGTGACACTGATGCGTGTGTGTGAGACTGTGTGACACTGTTGCGTGTGTGAGACTGTGTGACACTGATACGTGTGTGAGACTGTGTGACACTGATGCGTGTGTGTGAGACTGTGTGACAATGATACGTGTGTGAGACTGTGTGACACTGATGCGTGTGTGTGTGACACTGATGTGTGTGTGTGTGACACTGATGTGTGTGTGTGACACTGATGCGTGTGTGTGTGACACTGATGCGTGTGTGTGAGACTGTGTGACACTGTTGCGTGTGTGAGACTGTGTGACACTGATACGTGTGTGAGACTGTGTGACACTGATGCGTGTGTGACACTGATGTGTGTGTGTGTGACACTGATGTGTGTGACACTGATGCGTGTGTGTGAGACTGTGTGACACTGTTGCGTGTGTGAGACTGTGTGACACTGATACGTGTGTGAGACTGTGTGACACTGATGTGTGTGTGTGACACTGATGCGTGTGTGTGTGACACTGATGTGTGTGTGTGACACTGTTGCGTGTGTGAGACTGTGTGACACTGTATGAGACTGTGTGACACTGATGCGTGTGTGACACTGATGTGTGTGTGTGTGACACTGATGTGTGTGTGTGACACTGATGCGTGTGTGTGTGACACTGATGCGTGTGTGTGAGACTGTGTGACACTGTTGCGTGTGTGAGACTGTGTGACACTGATACGTGTGTGAGACTGTGTGACACTGATGCGTGTGTGTGTGTGACACTGATGCGTGTGTGTGTGACACTGATGCGTGTGTGTGAGACTGTGTGACACTGATGCGTGTGTGTGAGACTGTGTGACACTGATGCAGTGTGTGAGAGACTGTGTGACACTGATGCGTGTGTGTGAGACTGTGTGACACTGATGCGTGTGTGTGTGTGACACTGATGCGTGTGTGTGTGACACTGATGCGTGTGTGTGAGACTGTGTGACACTGATGCGTGTGTGTGAGACTGTGTGACACTGATGCGTGTGTGTGAGACTGTGTGACACTGATGCGTGTGTGTGAGACTGTGTGACACTGATGCGTGTGTGTGAGACTGTGTGACACTGATGCGTGTGTGTGAGACTGTGTGACACTGATGCGTGTGTGTGAGACTGTGTGACACTGATGCGTGTGTGTGAGACTGTGTGACACTGTTGCGTGTGTGTGAGACTGTGTGACACTGTTGCGTGTGTGTGAGACTGTGTGACACTGATGCGTGTGTGTGAGACTGTGTGACACTGATGCGTGTGTGTGTGAGACTGTGTGACACTGATGCGTGTGTGTGTGACACTGATGCGTGTGTGTGTGAGACTGTGTGACACTGATGCGTGTGTGTGTGACACTGATGCGTGTGTGTGTGAGACTGTGTGACACTGATGCGTGTGTGTGTGACACTGATGCGTGTGTGTGTGTGTGTGACACTGATACGTGTGTGAGACTGTGTGACACTGATGTGTGTGTGTGACACTGATGCGTGTGTGTGTGACACTGATGTGTGTGTGTGACACTGTTGCGTGTGTGAGACTGTGTGACACTGATACGT
>NC_136785.1:0-50000 GCF_947034865.1 Barbatula barbatula | reverse complement strand
CAGAAGTGTGGAGTCATGTGCTACATTTACTTGATTGTACTTCATTTAATGAACACAAAGGAAATTCAATGATGGATTTGTGATGCATGAACAGAAAGCACAATAATGCCACGTGTTCCATGATTTGTGTAAATATGATTAATCATTTTTGCTTAGACGGTTACATATATGTATATGTATATACATATACATAAAAACCAGACAGATCATCTTCCTTTTTTATGACAAATTACACAGCCCACAACTCAACATTTCAATTTGACTTCTAAGTGTTCAAATATAAGATTGCCCATCTTGATTGTTTGTGCTATACTTATCACTCGTGCCTGATACCGTACTCTCTTTGTGTGTGTGTGTGTGACAGGCGGTGGGCTACAGCTGTGTTCCTGAAACGAAAGATGAAGATGGGTTAGTGGCTCTGGCTCTCAGTAAGAAGGAATCAGATGTTCGCTCTCAGCAGCAGCAGTTGGTCGAGTCTCTACATAAAGTCCTGGGAGGAAATCAAATGCTCAGCGTGAATGTGGAGGGTGTGCGAGCGTTACCTGATGACCAGTGAGACTTCCATCATCATCCTCATAAGTCACAGGGTGAGAACTTGTTTTCTGTTTGTTACAGCTGTGTGTGTGTGTGTGTGTGTGCAGGACGGAGGTGATCGTTTATTTGGTTGAGCGTTCTCCTAACGGCACGTCTAAGCGGGTTCCAGCATCGACTCTGTATAATTGCATGGAGCAGATGAATGTGAAATCTCAGCTTCAGCAGCTCGGTGTCGTAATGACCGTCAGCAGAACCGCACTGACCGCAACACAACTCAAACAACTGCTGCAGAACTCACCCGCAGGTACTCGCTCATGATATATTCTGTCCTTAAACCCAGCACACATGCCTTTCTTTAAGAAAATCCATTTGACAGCTCTGCAAGTAAAACATGATTTGACTGATTTATGACACTTTGTATGTAGTGAGGACCAGTCAAATAATAGATCACTGTGTTACAAACCAAACAAGGATGTATACATGCACATACACGCACGCACACACACACACATGTCTGGTTTATTATCTTTGTGGGGACAGTCCATAGGCGTAATGAGTTGTACACTGTACAAACTGTATATTTTATCCCCTAAACCTAAAGATCCTAGAAAACGTTTTGAACTTTTCGATCTTTTCAAAAATCATCGTTCTGTACAATTTATAAGCTTTTGTGGCCGTGAGGACCTCAGTTTTGGTCCCCACAGTGACACGGGTCCCCAGGAGTAGGTGTGCATTCAGGTTAAGGTCCCCACACACAATCTCAGAGTGTATACACACACACACATACACAGACTGAGGATGTGTTTTTGTGTGCAGGTGTGGACCCCATCATCTGGGAACAAGCTAAAGTGGACAATCCTGATCCAGAGAAGTGCGTCTGTGTTTATGTATCTTCAGTTAAGTTAAATGACCGTTGTTTACTTTTTTGGAGAATCTATTGGCAGGAATGCAATATAATATACATAACTTTACCTTCAGAGGTGGATAAAGACTGTACATAATGAATATACTTCTATCTACATACACCGGGGTCACCATGTTGTGTCAGCTGTTGTAATGCTTGGAAAGGGAGGGAGGGCGGTGGAGTGAGTCTGTTGGTTGCAATTCACAACCTCAGCGCAAGATATTACTGACTGGTCCTTTAATATTATATATATACACATGTGATAATCAGTCATGTGATGCTTCTCTTCAGGTTAATTCCAGTACCTATGGTGGGCTTTAAAGAACTCCTGCGAAGATTAAAGATTCAAGACCAGATGACCAAACAGCACCAGACTAGAGTGGACGTGAGATGCTCACACACGAAAGCTAAAGTATTGATGGTTTGTTGCTGGTTCTTATCCGTTTCTCTCTCGTTTCTCAGATCATCTCGAATGACATCAGTGAGCTTCAGGTGAATCAGGCCACAACCGCAGCCAAAATCACACAGTACAAACGCAAGCTGATGGATCTGTCACACAGAGTATTACAGGTTTAGAAGCTTTTCTTGATTTCACTTCATATCTGTTAGCTGAACGCTATCTCTGCCAGAGCCAACTCAATACCTTCAGTGGGTGTGTTTTAGGTGTTGATCAAACAGGAGGTTCAGAGGAAGAGCGGTTATGCCATTCAGCTAGATGAAGAGCATCTGAGAGTTCAGTTAGAAACAATTCAGTCTGAGCTGAACGCACCAACGCAGTTCAAGGTGTGAACACACTACAGTTTCACACTGACATCACGTTTAACACCCAAACTCTTCAGGCGTCACTGCAAACCTGAGTCATGATGAATGGTTGTATTGTGTTTGACACAGCAGTTTGGGTTCTGCTCATACAGATCAAATATATTCATGAAATACACTTAACCAAACCTAAAGCGACTTTTGCTACAGTGCAAATATCAAATGAAATGAAACCTCACACTGTTGATCTCACTGATGTTAGGGCCGGTTGAATGAGCTCATGTCTCAGATTCGAATGCAGAATCATTTTGGAGCTGTACGTTCAGAGGAGCGCTATCGAGTGGATGTCGACCTGCTGCGAGAAATCAAACAGGCAAGACATACAACCGGTGCGTGTGTGTTTGTGTGTGTGTTATAATTGTGTAACATCTGTCAGTTGTCTTTCAGCACCTGAAGCAGCAGCAGGAGGGTCTGAGTCACCTGATCTGCGTCATAAAAGATGATCTGGACGACATCAAGATGATTGAAGACCAACTGCATGATGGGATTCACACACGCAGCAGCAAACTCAGCTGATACACACACACACACACACACACACACAGAGTCTCGCGTGTGAAGGGGATGATGTAGTTCTGTCTGTTCACATCACTGAAGAACTGCTGTGCATTGTGATCAGAGAATTGTTGATTTTCTGCTGTTGTGGCACATTTCTCTTTACAGTGTCATATGATTATCATTGTTTGCCTGACAGCTGAATATTAAGCACATATGTCTCTCATTGATGAATAAAGTTTTCTTTTGTATCTATTTGAGTTTGTGTGATGAATTGAATAGAAACTTATTTTGACAGGTCATAAGGTCAGAATGCGGTTTACAATGTGTTGACTAGAGCAGTAATGAGTGATGTTGTGGGACTGTAGCTGCGATAAACGAGTGCCGTCGGACAGGTGTTGTTGTTAGTGTTTGTCTGATGGTTTCCTCTCTGCTCTAGATTGTTCCACCAGTCGAAAGGCTTCCATGAACTCATTGATGTCGATGCTTCCATCCTTGTTGAAGTCAATGCTCTCGGCCAGTTCTGAGATGGCTTTATCAGAGATGTTGGTCTGTAGGTGAGAGCTTAACAGCTTCCACGTCTGATGAAACTCCTCAAATGAGATCAGACCTAAACACATCCAATTCTGTCATCATTTACTCAACTTCGAGTTGTTCCAAATCGGTTTGTTCTGATGAACACAGAAATATATTGGGAAGAATGCTTATAACCAGACAGATATTGACCCCCATAGTAGTTATAAGCATTCTTCCCAACATCTTTCTCTGTGTTCATCAGAGCAGATTTGGAACAACTCGAAGGTCAGTAAATGATGACAGATTTTTGGGTGAAGTATCACTTTAAAACATTCTGTTTTTTTACTGTTAATCGTGATTACAAAACACACTTTGCATAATCTTTCTCTTTGTAATAAAATATTCAGCCCTTATTGTCAAGGCTCATAGGGTCACTTGTTCATATACTATATGTGCACAGAGAACAATTTGAGAAAAATAACTGATGAGATTACCTGAGTGATCCGTGTCAATCATTCTGAAGATGGTCTCTAGGTTTGAATGATGTTTGTAAAGGATCTCCAGCAGACTCGTGTTGGGAATCTGTCAATAGTGAGACACACCTCGTATGGAATTCAGTGTTTTCTTTTTCCTCCTCTCATTTTATGCAAAATTTGTGTTATTGAACCACAAGATGCCGTTGTATTATCACTCACTGTACAGCTTAATCAGAACACGGATGAAGGATTTTGTTCTGCCAGGTAACAGTTCGCCAATGTTAAATTGTGCTTATACATAATTCTGTGTTTTCATGATTTTTATATTTGTTTGATATCATTGTTTGTGTGATATGACTGTGTATGCGCTGCTTGTGAACTTGTGTCTGCATTACTTTAGCATTGAGCTGTGTTATGGACAGCTGGTTGAACCAATCGTCATAGTTCAGCATCCCATCCTGAGTGCTGGAGACCAGCTGAGATCTCAGAACCCTCCACGGGAGACTCAGATGCAGAACCGTCTCCATGGCAACTACCCAATTCCTCAAAGAGATCAGACCTTTCAAAACAGACAGGTAAGATGTGAACCAAAGCAGTGTGGAAGTCTGTTCATCTTGAAGTGTAAAATGCTTTCTGTCAGCATGATTCTTAGCTGGTTGTACACCTGTGTGCTGCAGGTCATGCTGATGAAACTCTCGCATCAGTTCAGATTTGTGTGTGAACAGCAGCATCCTCAGAGCCTGTAAGGCAGAGCGTTCCGTTCGCCCCACACTACACACACACACACACACACACACACGAGTGTTATAAACCTGACAGATCAGAAGCATGATTTCTGTGGTGTGTGTGTTCACCTCTGTCTGAGCGTCAGCTCTCGGGTTGTCTGGCTGGCCTGAAACGGTTTAAAATGAGGAATGTGGTCAGGACCCAAATGTATGTAAGCGCCTCTGTTACTGCCCACGTCATAATAATTTGAGGCTGAAAATATCGTCAGTACCTGCAAACACACGACAGAAATGATTCCACTAAAACCTCTCTGGATGAACATGAGAAATCTTCTGTCAGGTGAAATCTCACCCTGCGGTTGTGGCAGAACTCGTAACCCTCTTGTTTGCACTCGTGTGATCTGATCAGCAGCTGCAGTTTGTGTCTGTCCAGCACTTTTTGTGTGATGTCCGGCCCCCAGTAACAGCCGCCCCCTCGAACCTCATTGGGGACGCATCCGTTCTGAGCCATCGGGTCGCTCCAAAGGACATCCACTATCTGGGGAGTGACAATAGCGGTTAAATGTGTAAGCAACAAAAGAAGAGAAGAGGATCTCTCCCCGGTGTGCAGCGAGATGGGGACTGAAGCTCTATAGACTTCGGGGGTTCGGACAGCGGCCCACTTTCATTCGTGTCCCTCAAGTGTGAAACATGTTTTTTTTAAACATGTAATTTACGGACTTTCTTTATTTGGTCTGTGTGTGTTTCAAACGCTCTGGCAAAACCTCTGAGCATTTACACAATGAGTGAAATGTCAATTCTCAGTAGTGTGATTATAGGGTGTTTGTATGTGCCATATCATTCACTCTTCTCTTTTGGACGACAGATATGATAGTGGCGCATATCCCAGTGACACTGCCCGTCGTCATGTCAACGCCATCTGAAGCTAACAAGACATCACGGCACTTTATCAAAGCTAAGATTCAATGCCATGATGGCACACGTATGAACATCAAATCATATCATCAGCACTGGCTGCCTGTACCACCACAGTACATGTGTGTAAAGGCCAGCGGATTCCTTCAGATGTTAAACTGTGACAGAGAGTATCAGAAACAGAAACAAATGTGAAAGTTAGTGTTTGAATGGAGATAAACTCTGAAGGACTGGATTGGACACATCTGCTTTATGAGATGGATGGTTTCTTTAGTAACCGTAACTCGGTCCGATCAACTAAATCTCTCACATCCTTCAAAAAACTAGTTCTGTGAATACTTGACAGACAAATGACAGAGGAAAAACACTTCTCTCAAAAGGTAGTGTCTGGCTTTTGTTGAAACTAGTATCTTTGTATTAGCACCTATTGTATTATTGCTCTTTTATCACATATCACTTATTGCTCCCTAAACTCTCTGTAAGTCTCTTTGGATAAAAGCGTCTGCTAAATGACTCAATGTTAATGTAACCGCACCTACACATTCACAGTGTTGTTTTGGACTCATCGGTACTTTCTGTGTCTGTGTTGAAGTGAAGTGAACTATCACCTGCTTCCATGCGTCTGTCTGCAGAACTTTAGCAGAACCCTGTTCTGACGTCAGACTGAGACCCGCCAGACGACGTCTCTCGCTCAGTTCCTCCTCCACGGATCCAACCTCTCGTCTGGACGCAGAGTGCAGTGAATGACGCGGGAGATCGGGTCTGAGTCGTACAGCTGTACCGTAAGAGAGAGACTGAACTCTCCTCCGCCCATCTCCTCCATCATCTCTCTCTGCTTCCTCCTGCCTGACAGACGCTTCACCCCGCATGGGCCTGAACGCCGAAACAAACTGAAAACAAACAGAGTGAGCGAGCGAGCGAGCATGGAGACAGACAGAACAGATAGAGGTGGGAAAGGTACCCGCTGTCTGTCCAGTTTGGCGATCAGGTTCAGATCGGTCTTGTCTGAAATCCCTCCGTGTAGAATCAAAACTTTGTGATCTATTACCGTCACCAGCGGCAACCAGCTGAAGATCTTCTGCAGGAGTCGGAGAATCTGTTTCCCATGAACCTGTGAGGATGATATCATTACTCTTCATCTTTCATGTGATGTCAATCCTGTGTGTGTGTGTGTGTGTGTGTGGTCTTGCTTTTATATCCCTGGGACTTTAAATACACACCACTTTATGGGGACTCGTGTCACCGCAGGGACCAATCTCCCATGGAGATAATAAACCAGACGTGCATATGTGTGTGTGTGTGTGTGATCTCACCCGATATTTTCCCAGTACTTCTTTTGTGAAGCCATATCTGTAAGAAACAAACATGTTTCGACATGAACCCTAAACCTTCATCATCACGTGTTTGTGTGCATTTCACCTCAAGTTTACAATGTGATCTTCATGGTTTCCTCTGTTTAGATGAACATCATGTGGATACAGCAGCTGAAAGGCAAACAGTACCAGCAGAATCTCGATGGATTCTTTCCCTCGGTCGACAAAGTCTCCGTTAAAAACGTACGGCGTCTCCGCTGAAGGAAAACCGTTCTAGTTATGAAGAGAAAACACACAGCTGTTATTGGCCATTCTCAAAACCTAGTGCAGAATTGTGGGCGTAAAATGGACACACTTTGTAGAAGATCAACAGCAAATCTTCCAGATGTCCGTGCAGATCTCCTGGGTAAAACAAAACACAACCATATAAAACATCTAACTGACTGTGTGTGTTCGTGTGTGTGTGTTCAGGTGTGTGTGTTTTCACCGCAGATGGTGATTTCTTTGTATTTGCAGGTGGACACGTGATTGATGTTGGGCAGAAAGCGCAGGAGCATCAGTGTTTTCTCCAGCAGCCGCAGCACGTAATGAGCGTGAAGCTTCTGAAAACACATCTACAGTTACACACACACGCTGATTCTGGCAGATTCATAAACACGAACACACCAAAGCTTTTGTCGTATTTACTTGTTTGTTTTTGAAGGCCTCCACGAGCACCGTGACATTAGAGATGGTCAGTGGGAATGTAAGATGAGGTCCAGAGTAAACATCTGGAACCTCAATGTTTTTAGAAGAGAAATATCTCTCCAACTCCATCTCCTGAAATGCATCACTCTCATGAAATATGTGAGAGATCAACTTTTCTGAGAAGACACACAAAACAGCGAGACTTGGAGTTGTGCGTACTGTACGAGTAAGATCAGAGCTGAAGATGACCTTGTGAGTTTCTTACTTTGGCTGCTGGCAGGTGTGAAATGATCCATCAGACAACCAAAGAAGTTGTAAAGCTGTAAAGACAAATGCCACAGGCAGGAATAATGAGAACTAACTGAGCACGGATTCCTCCTTCACTCCAGATTCTGGGATTTGTTTCACCTGGCAGGCAGGTAAAACTTTATCAATTCGTGTCTGATCTCAGGGTTTGACTCTTGTTCATATGAGTATCAGTGTTGTCCTCACCTTGATATGATCCTGTTCTCCAGAATATTCTATAGACTGAAAGATGTTCCAGGAACAGCGGCGTCTCATCTCCAGCCGTGCCACATACTGACGGTACCAGCGCTGGATGAGAAGAGCTGCTCGCATGGCTGCAGAGAAACAGAGCGGCTGAACATCTCTTGACTTTCATCACATTCACAGATAAACCTGCGTGTGTGTGTGTGTGTGCGTGCGTGCGTGCGTGCCTCACCTGTGACCCCTGTGTGTGACGCTTCAGACACAGAGAGAAAACACATTCAATCATTCAGATTCACCGCAGCAATAATAACATTTCCTCCAACTGAGAGACAATTACCTGGAACTGAGACGACCGCCACAAAAGATATAAGAGAGAAAGACAGATGGAGAGAGACAGCTCTTTTAAATGTGAACGTTGTGTTTTATAAAGTCACTGATCTGAAGATTTACACACCTCGCTCACGTTCCATCCGCTGCTGTTTGTTTGATTTAGTGACTCTGCATCCCATTTCCCTGAACACACACACACACACTGTTTACAGCGAGCTTCACATCAATGTACACATACTCAGAGATGGCAAAAGTACACACATCCCTTACTTAAGTAGAAGTACAGATACTCATGTTTAAAAATACTCTGGTAAAAGTTGAAGTACTGACTTAATTTTTTCCTCAAGTAAAAGTAAAAAAGTATGTGCTCTAAAATATACTTAAGTAAAAAGTAGCCATTACTACTACCTGCTTTAGCCTGTATCCATGAACAACTGCTATAGAGAACACAGGCAGACAAAAGTGAGTTACATTGTTAATTATACTGAAATGCAAACAAGAGTGAAAGTATCATTATAATTCACACCTCACCTAGTTTACCAGATGACAGATTAATAGGCCTAGTGAAAATATTATAAATCATTACTGCTCAAATTGGCAACTTTCTAGATAATCCTATTCGCTGGCTTAAACAATTTGTGCTAAAGACTGAATATTAAAGTGTGTGCCAACAGCACGAACAGCACTAGCAACATCCCTTTAACAAAACTGAAAAAATTGGAGGGAAAAACTTAACAACAGATAACAGGCAAGCAACACTACATTAAGTTATTGTGTGTGTTTGCCGGTGAGTGTATGTGTGTGTGTTCTTTTTCTGGTCAAAAAAGATGCGAAGTGTGAACAATGAACAACATCTAACTAACACGCTAGCAAAATATGAATTCATGATAACATTACAGACTTAGCAAACATAGAAAATAGACTATAATTACGGAAAACATTGACTTTGCTTATGACAAGAATTTTTAACACCGACAATTTAAAACATCTCCCGAATATATGGCCATGGGTGATTAGAAATGAATCACCTAAAAACCGATAAACCAACAGGCTTCTTGTTTAAAAACAGCGCGCATGACAAAAAATAATACAGATTAAAGTAACAAGTCTGGTTTGAAAATGTAAGAAGTAGAAAGTCCAGATATTTGGTTAAAAGTATAAGAAGTGAAAGTGAAAAGTTGTGGGAAAAATAAATAGTGAAGTAAAGTACAGATACCAAAAAAAAGTATTTGTACTTCGTTACTTACCATCTCTGCACATACTATATATATATATGCAAGTAAACTATGTAAAATGCGGCAAAATAGATCCATGTGTAACATATCATTTAAAACAAGAACTCACCACATCAGTTTGTCTGCATGAGCAGCACAGAGATCATGTTTTGTCCGTGAACGTGATACGGACTGAGACTGATGGAGATATGATTAGGGTCACATGATCACGGATGGATTAGGATTAACAGTATTGCAGCTCAGATTTACCTCGGGGTCAGAGGTCATTTACTGTGTGTTCACTAGTAATCATTTTAAGGCTTTGAATTCTTTGTGTTATTGTATGTTTTGGATCAGGGTGGCTTGAATGTTGTTTGGAAACACTGTGAGGGGTAACGTCAGGTCGAGCCAGGCTGTAAACCTGGAAAAAGATAAGGAAATCATTTCCTAACACCAATGTAGGTTATCTTTTAATAACCGATGTTGTTGTTGTATCTTTATGTAGTAAGTGTAAAAAACATCATTTTTATTTCCTGATTGTTTATTAGTGAACTTGTCACACTGAAGTGATTTACTGGTATTGTACACACCCTTGGCAGGCTTGAAGTACAGCTACTGCTAACTACACATGTGGATGATGATGATGATGATGATGATGAAATATCTATAAATATCAGCTTGTGAAACTATACGACGTCTTTATTGAGCAGAAGGTGATTTGCTGAGAATGAGCTTCATTCACAGACGGCTGCTGGGATTTCTCCTGACAGGTGGGAGTCAAGGTCACACACACACACTTGATTCCTTTGATTCACAAGTTCATCCCAGGTCAAAGTAAATTTGTATCTTTGTTTTTCAGATGAGACAGAAGTGAAAAGCTGAAGGAAAGAATGAATGCAGGTGTTGGTGTAAATGAAAGTTCACATAGTTTGAAAAACTTGTCTTGACGTGTGTTTCATGTCATTTACATTCCTTTCCAGAGACGTCATTTAATCAAAGCTTTCGTTGATCATTTCTGATGCAGTTCATGGCCTTTATAGAGCATTGCTCTTCATTTTTGGTTTGGTGAATTCATTTTTTGTTCCACTGTTGTTGACATTTCTCATCTTCCTCTTTATTTGTCGTCCATGCACCTGCAGATTTGGTCTTATCATCTTTGCTACCATGTGTCCGTACAAAATGAAACGAAGAAGAATTCACTCATGTTTTCCTCAACGGAGCCTTTATTCTCTTCATTTATCTCATCTCCAGTTCAACACCCTCCGTTTGCTCGACGTGAAAACAGTGTAAAGTATTTCAAGGCCGAGCCCGGCTAACGTAGATAAAACGCAGCTTTCCCAGGCTGCAACAAACAACATTCATTCCTTCTGTCCAGTCAGAGCTTCTTCTCGTTCACGTCGAGAGAGACCAGTTTGCAGACATGTGCGTGATGCTGTGTGCCGTGGTGGTTCTTCTGGCCTTTCCTCTCGGGAACATGTTTGTTTTGCGTCCTGCTGCCGAAGCTCACAGGTAAGATCTTTCATGATGATGTCAGTATTAGTCAGGAGGTTTTAATGTCATTGAACAGCACAGTCATTGGGAGTTATGTCGAGCTTTTAACTGCTGTGAAACCTGAAGCTCAAAGCTTATTTTTGGATTCTTATGTGTTGAGCATGAAGGTGACCGGTCACTAACACATACTGTTCTTTCATTTGGGAACACACACACACACGCACACTGATCGCGTTTCCCAGACCAAACGTTTTCAGAAATCTGGATTTAACCTACAATATTTCAAACACTTTATTTGTAAACGTACCACATGTTCCAAAAACAAGCTGGTGTGTTATACAGATGTAAAAACACCTGCTTCTTCCAGTCCACTGAAAACGTGACGCATGCACATGACATCACTGTTTACCTATAAACCCTAAAGTAACAGGTGATTTCTGATGTTATTTGGCAGATGGAGAGAGGAAGTGGAAATCAGGAAAATTCTTCTGGAATCTCTGAATCTTCAGCAGGAGCCGCGTGTCTCGGTGTCTGAGATGAAACATCTGCGTGCGCAGTGGAAAGACGCCGTCTCATCCTCAGCAGGTAGATTGGGTGTAAATTCCTCCGACACTGTCTTTGCTTTACATTGATGTGTTTGTTGTTTCTTCATCAGTTAACTCAACATTCCCTGAGGGATCTGGAAACACGACACAGCAAAAGTGTTGCAAACATTCCTCGCAGATATTCATCAAGGGTGAGCGTTAAAATAATGATCCCGAAAGAAGCCTTGCATTGTGAAGACTTACTTACAATTGACATTTCATGAATTATACTGAAAAAAGTGAAATCAAACACGTCTCTCCAAACTTAAGTTTTGATATATAATTTGTTGTTTGCATTGCATTGCCGGCATTACTCTCATGAGATGATGGTTATTTTCTAGAAAGTAAACCACGTCTTAAACATCTGTTATTACATGACCAGTAGAGTTACGCATTATTGACATGTTGAGTCTGGTTTCTAGCAAATTTTCACTCTGCAATCTCACTTCGTTCGTGTGAAGTTTCATTGGAGTGCTCAAATGCACATTCAAGTTCATGATGTTTTCTGTAACGCATGTAGACGTTTTTGCTGTGATTCCAGTTATTCTTTGTGTTTGTATTTCTTTCAAATATCATTTAGACTGCAAAAAATTACTTTCAGTAGAAACGTCTAAAAGTTATTGATGAGCAAACAAATCTGCCAATCGGGTAAGAAAAAGAATCTTGAATTAAGGTTTACATTTTTCTTGGTCACTAAATTCAAGATGATTTTTCTTACCCCATTGGCAGATTTGTTTGCTTGTTTTAAGCACAAATTCACTGAAATTTCATATTTTTTTGTCTAAAAACAAGACATGTCATTTTGCTCATCAAGAAAATGCATCTTGATTCAAGAATCTTTAGATTTGTAATGGAAATCAAGACAAGAAAAAAAGTCCTTTTTTAGCAGTGAATTCATTTCACAAAAATCAGCTGCTCTCTTGTTTATGTTTGTGTCAGATTTGGGCTGGGACGGCTGGATGGTTTATCCTGAGACGTTTACCTTCACTTGGTGCAAATCATGCTGCTTGAATCACTGTTCTGAGAACACAAGTTCCCCCACACAGGTAACACCGGCAGAGCATAAATCCAATCTAGAACGTCCCTTCCAAACGCTACGTTACATTTCACACAAACATTTTGATGTGTGGTTAATGTTTCCCTAGAAATCAAATTCATGACCTTGAAGTTTCCTCCTAGCGTACGCTGGCAGTTGATCTGTCCTGTTCTCTCAGCGCACGTGTGTGCATTACGATTAAAGCTTCTACTGGAATCTGAACCTCAATGGCCTTTACTCTAGTATTTCTGCAGCATTTAGGGTGAAGCTCACCACTGCTTTTTCTCTTTTTGCAGTGCTGTGAGACCACCGCTCATGATATTCTTCCGTTCGTCTACGTGGATGACTGGAGCAGTTTGGTGGTGTCTTCTGTGAGCATGGCCCGTGAGTGTGGCTGTGACCCCGGAGAAGACACGCAGGAGCCTGAGGTCATGACCCCTTCCTAAAACCCTCCGCCCCTCTCATGGGTCACACTGACCCATGCGAACACCAGCATAGAGCTACTGAAACACAGTTATAAAAAGCTTTTTAGATTATTGGCTTGGCTGAAAACAGGATTTATTCAAATGCCTTGACATGTTATATTTGCTGCTGCTGCGGTTTGGAAGTCAGACAGAAACATTATGAATACAAACTCTTGGCTTTCGTGGGTTTTAAGGGTGTGATTGAAAGTGGAAAAATACCATTTTAGCGTTCTCAGAAGATCTAAATTCCTCATCTAGGCCAGTTTTTTTTCTCAGAAAAGCACAATGAACCTTTGTTTTACGAATTTGTTTCAAGCCCAAATCGTTTTTAACTTGAGCATTTAATGGTTGAGGTCTGACCTGATTTCATTGGCCAGCAGCTGTGTGTTGTGGCTCTGCCAAAGTCGTTCCGCCCTCTAAACACCAAATGAAAGATTCACATGGAAATAAATCCTCTGACATGGTTGATATTGCTTTTTACTAGTCTGTTTGTTATGTGGACTTGTTTCTCTGTGGGACTGGGTTTGATGGTGTTGGAACATTTTGGCTGTGTTGAAATATTTGCAATTTTTTTCCATGTTGTTTTTGTTCACCGAATCTCTTCTGTTTCATGTTTAATATAACTTTCTCATTTCTAACCTTTTAAACCTCGTAAAGCAGGAATGAGAATGGCCAGCCAACACTTTTACATGCATGATGTTGTTTTTAGTCAGTTTGTTCCACTGTGGTTTTATATCAAATGTATCAGCAGCATAACGTTTTAATAAACGAATCTTTTGTGAAGTTACCATGTGATCTCATCATTTCACCGCAAAAGCGTTTATCTTCTGATTGTGCGATCTATTCGAATGAACTCGCTTGAACTCCAAATGAAAACACATTTTCTGCTCACTGTGATCAGCTGCTAAGTACTGATTGACTG
Source organism: Barbatula barbatula (assembly GCF_947034865.1). Classification (NCBI taxonomy): domain Eukaryota; kingdom Metazoa; phylum Chordata; class Actinopteri; order Cypriniformes; family Nemacheilidae; genus Barbatula; species Barbatula barbatula. Next base: position 36,086 of record NC_136785.1, on the reverse strand, counting down.
TGACCACAGGTTAAAGTGTGTAATGCTCTGTGCGTGTGCGTGCGCGTGCGCTGCGTGACGGGGGCTGTTGCGCAGTCAGTAAAAGGCTTTTTGCAGAAGCGCTCTCTGTGAACTCTGTGCGCTTCTGGATTTATCCGCCTTCTCCACAGATGGAATCGACAGATCCGCGGAGCTTCAGACCCTGAACACATTCATCATGTCACCCGTGGCTTCACTCTGGCTGCTGTGCGGATCTCTGTGTTCTCTCGTGCTCGTGCTCGTGGCTGAAGGACACAGCAGGACTGAGTGTTTGGATAAAGATAAGATTCTCACGGAATTGTCCGGAGACGTTGAGCCGCCGTCGGAGTGTGTGTTGACCTGCACTGTGCTCGCTTACAGACAGATTCTTATCAGACAACAAAAACTCACTATCCGATTCAGAGACTCAGACGCTGGTACGTATGCATCTCAGTCTTCACTGTTGTGTGTTTGACAAAAGTTAAGGAAATGTTTACTCACAATGTGCGCGTCGGTGGATCAATATAACCCCAGCGCATTGCAGTAGCGTGCATTCATTACTGCAGGCAAAACCTTTAGAGGAAGCGTGTTTTAGCTATAGTTTGTGGTAACCATGGTTTTTATGACAGTAACTATGTTTTTGTTGTTTTAAACCCTGCTTAGTTTTCGTAAGGGTATGAAGCAACACCTCATTTAATGCCGTTAGTGCGACTCGTTCATGTTTCTGTTGATTCTTTGCAGGAGACGCGGGAGAGTTTTGCTGGTTTTTCCGCAACAGGTGCAGTTCGTGGGATGAAGTATTTGTTTTACTACCCGTGAATCGATCACTTGTGAATGGAGAAACGGTGGAAATTCACACCACAGAGCCGATTCAGCGTCACACCGCTGCCTCCACACTGCCCGACGACTGCGGCCTGAGATTCGATGTCACTCCGCATCTGACACAACAACAACAACAACAGCGGCCACAACAGACTCTCTGTATTAGACTGTCGTCATTCCTGGAAAACAAGTTACAGTGTCCACCATTCCTGGGCATGGTTAAAAACAAACAGAAAAAGAGCACAACTCATTCCTGAGTAAATCCACCAAACATATGAGACACAAATTAACGTTTGTTACTTTTGTATTAATATGGAGTGAGAAGCTTCGTTCGTGTATGATTATTAGAAGAAGAAGCTTTTATAAAATACATATTTTGTGAAGTTTTATAGGATTGTATATGACTAGTGTTAAATATATCTTTATTAGATATTCAAGACCTTTTTGTCGTTGGCGCCATCTTGAGGACCTAGCGCAGCCTCTCCGTATCACAGATGAGGACTTCAGATCCGACAAATCCTGTCCAGAGATCAATAAACCATAAATGTTTGTAAAGAATTATTTTTGTTGATAATAAAAAAGATTGATAAACCATACCCACGAGTTTCCAATCTGTGCCCTCAGTAGCCTGTTGTAAATAGTACCGTTCATTTTTTTTAATCCGTACCACAAATATTTAAACTGTGATCAGGCTTTCACCATCCATTCCCACAGTTCCAACAGTTTAGCAAAACTTTAAAAAATGTAATGTCTTACATTTAAATGTCGTTATAAAATATTCTTGAATTATATTGCATTTATAGAAATTGATTATCGAAATGAGAATTTATAGAAACTAGATTCAAGATAATAATCCAATAACGAATCAAATAATTAAATAAATGCATTGAAAATTTATTTATTAATTCTCTCTTAATTGTATTTTCATAGCCAATTTCATAATCAATAAATAATAAGTGAGCTCCATGCGAGAAACATTGAAGCACAGCCCTGCATTTAGCGGTTCCCTTTCGACTGGCTTTTAGATTTTCTGCTATTTGTTATAACATTGATTAGGCTTTATTTGCAATCATATGTTATTCTCCATGCAGAAAAGTCCATGTGATATTGAAGAGAAACCCTTTAATATTGGAATAGAAAAACAACGTTTCACAAAGAACATTTACTTTACGGCTCGCGCCATTATGGCAAAAATCATAATTAGCCTATTTATTACTTTTCTTGATATAGTTGTTGATATTAGATAACATTTTACGTTGAAGTCTGTTAAAAATGTTTCATAACTTTCTGTAAAGTAAACGAATGCTGTATTTTTACATAAACAAACAAACTGGTCCTAAAATATGTCTTTACATTTTTATTGAATCAAAAGCGAGAACAGTTTATGAATTTATTTGTGGGTACAGATTTCAGAAATCAACCGAGGGAACGAATGACAAAACCGTGGCCACGGATTTGCAGGGCATGTTATTTTTCTCCAACCTCGCAGGGTCCGTACTACAGGATATCTGTGTGACGTCACACAGTGGCGGTTCTACATTGAATTGCACCCCAGGCGAGACCACCTTTGAGCGAAATAATGCAAAAGCTTTAACAAATATTTTTTTCTTTCCTCTCATATTTTTTCCATCACCAAGTCCACGAAGGGGCTCCGTAATATGGGGAGGCTGCAGCAGGCACATGTCCGGCCCATGCAGTTCTACGGACCCGTGATTGCTGTTGCGTCCAGTAGGGATATATACGGGACATCACATCCCGTCCATAGTTTTTTGTGAATTAAAAATTTAAACCTACTTTAAGATATAAAATAGACAGTGTAATCTGCACTACGGATTAAAATATCTGTATATTCACTGTGGGTATTAATACATACATTTATTGATATTAAGAAACAATTTAATCAAAGTGTTTTTGTGAATTTAAAACTATGCACGTATGATCTAGGCTACTGTCTCTCTTCTAGCTTATATTCGCCATATGTTTTCATACATATCACGCAATCTCCTGCATACAGTATTGTTGTAAATTGAATTATATCTAGATATTAAACAGATTTAGCCCATCAGACATATTGTAATCATGGACCATTAATAAAATATCTGTTGTGAGTTTCACTACTGATTGTCATACAGCTACAAAACCATGAAAAACAGTACACCCTTTCTCAAAATTGTAAGGGCCATTTAACCATCTTAGAATAAAAAGACAACTTTTTGTTAACTTGACCTGACTCATAATGATGATTCCCCTTGACTTCTTTTTAATTGTTGAAATCCACATGTCAATGCTCCTGCTCGCTGAAAAATAAGCACAAAAAAAAGTTATATAAATGATATAAACTTTACGTATTAATAATTAAATGAAGAATAACCCCTTAGCTAATCATTTAAAAATAATAAATGGAGCAACGTGGCAGGATTGGTTAACAACAATAAAATGAGCTATTGCTATACCACTCTTAGTCATATCACTTCTTTATACCTTTTGTCTGTTCTGAAAGGTCACACTGTACAGCCTCCCCGTACTGGATGCATAAGGAAAAACAGGGACGTAAACTCTCCTGGCTGTAGATCTGCCTGCTCCAAGTCTGCGGCCTCCCCTTCTCAACTCAGCCGCTGTGTTGCTCACCCGGTCATTTATAGAAGGAAGGTAACGTGGTTTACTCGGGTAAATTACCTCAAAATGAGTGTATAACCTCAACATCTCACTCTCTGAGCATCAGTGGCGGTTCTAGACAAAATTTACTAGGGGGGCCAAGGAGGGGCCAGTGTTTAACCAGAGGGGCACATTAAAAAAATTGCAACAAATGATATTAAAAGATTACAAACTTTATTTTACTTTACAATCATATAAACATTTATTTTGTACAGTAGTGCAAGAGTGAGTGCAGGTGCATAAGAGGTAGGGCCATAAAAAATAAAAAATGCATCCAGGGTACAACAATGTGCCATTTCCTATTGTGGACAGTTGAGTCCACACTTAACTTGGCATAACAATGCTGGATTATACCAGTTTGGCCTGAAGCTCCGTTTTCTGTCCCCCATCAAAGTGGTTGGGAAAATATTCAAGATGGCAGGGCAAGACTGGTACATCATTCTTGGACTTGCTGATATCTGTAGAAAGATGTACAGTAAACACACATTTAATGACGTATGCATGTATATCGACATGTATTTCAATTTATAAGCCAAGTATTTACTTAAAAAAATAAACATTAGAGTCATATTGTCACAAAAAGGAATTTACAGCAGAAAGGACCATTTTAAGGACACACAGTAGGCCAACAAGGAAATTATCATTGCACTTTTTTGCAAATACTAAAGACCTTCTTCATCACAAACCTGATGGTGCAGTACTTGATCCACATGGATCCATTTTCTGTCCCTCTGGCTGTTCCCCTCTCTGTCCCTGTATATTTTCTTCCTCCTCACCCTCTTCTTCATGCTCATCACCCTCTGGAATTTCCCTCTCTGTGTCAGAGAGCCCTTACTTTAATCACATGCTCTCTCTCCAACCTCCACTGACTCATCTGGCTCTCCCTCTTCCTGCTCCTCAACACCTTGATTTGTTTCTCTCACTTTTTTTTATTCGGGCAAAAAAGGATGCATTATGTAATATATCGCATTACATTTTGAAGTATATTCCCATATATTTTTGTTCCGTAAGGGCATTGTGTAGACCTAGTAGCAAGGATACTGACATTTAGATATTCGCTTCTGCTTCAATAAGTTTGCTTAGATATGAATATGTTTCTAAACATATCGAAACCAGACATTTACACACTTTATTTTATTATCAATGTAAGGAGCAAAAGTAACATGGTTATGTGCAAGAACAACAAGTCACTTATGAGATCAAATCATTTTTTCTTACCTGCTTCGACTCTTGCACCAGGAGAAATTGTAGCTCCGCCCTCCAAGAGTAGTTGCTGAGCCGAGCAGCACCGCAGGCGGCTACAGTGTTTGGGTGCGCCGCTTTAATTCACTCGTGTAGAACGTTGAGTCGTTTTAGTTCCGCTTTTGGCGCTCGCATGTAAAATCATAATTAATTGATACTTATTTTTTGGTCAGCACGGGGGTGGCCAGGGACATTTCTACAGAGGCACGGGCCTCCCTAGGCCTCCGTGTAGAACCGCCACTGCTGAGCATCAAGATGGGTCGGTTCTCCTCATCCCCCCAAAATGTATCATGCGGTGTACCGCAGGGCTCTGTTCTAGATCCTGTTCTTTTTTCTCTTTATCTTCTCCCGATGGGTTCCATTTTCAGGAAACATAATATTTAATTTCACTGTTATGCTGACGACAAGCAGATTTTTATGCCTCTGACAATCTGTCACAATCTGACTTTTGTCTTGAGGAGGTAAAAGCTTGCCTTGCCAAGAACTTCCTATTTTTTCCCAAGTATGGGTTAGGTGTGCTGTTAGACAACTCTCTTAAATTTGATTAGTAAATTAGCACGGTCGAGCTTTTTCTATCGTCGCTCTTATCTAAAATCTAATCCTATCTCCCGATGCGTTCCCTGGAAACAGCTATCCGTGCTCTCATTACACCGCGCCTTGATTATTGCAATTCTATTTATTTTATTTTACTACTATCTATTTAGTTCCTCCTTCACGTGCACTCAGATCTTCTTCTTCAATTTCTCTTGTTGTACCTCGGATCCGACTTACCACCATGGGTGCTAGATTCTTTAGTTATGCTGCTGCCCCCCGCCTATGGAACTTTCTTCCGCATGTTCGCAATAGTGAGTGCTTGCTTACTTTTAAAACGCGTCTAAAGACATATCTTTCTTATGTCTTAAGAAAAGATCTTATCTGCACTGTACATGTAGCTATATGCTGTTGGTTTGTTGTTTGTTTTGTTTTATGTGATCTGTATATTGCTTCTGAGGCGACCTTGGGTGTTTTGAAAGGCGCCATTAAATAAAATTATTATTATTATTATTATTATATTAGATCGGATTATTTTTTGTTTGAATTCAAGTCCCATCTGAAAACCTATTTATTCTCTCTTGCCTTTAGCCTATAATAAGCACTTTGGGTGGTCTGGGGCCGTTTTTAAATGTGCTCTATAAATAAAGGAACTTGATTAAATTGATTAATTACTACAGGTAATTTAATTTTTGTTTTATTCTTAAAAAGACGTCAATATCTGCACGGGCGCCCTGTGTCCGTCTCGCGCGTGCTCACGTTAATTAGGTCACATGATAAACAATGACGCCATGAACGACCGAACACCGGTGCGAGGAGCAAACCGATAGTAAGCAGAGCAAACAGGTGAGAAAAAGAGTTTATAAATACACACTGTGTTAATATTGTGCTACTAATCGGTAAACACACATACGTGTTTTTTCCGCATTTTTACATTCTTTATGATTTATAAGCTCGTTGCCTGTGGGCTGTCATGAGTCTGTGCGCGTTCAGGTTTGTCTCCACCGCGACATTAAAGTTTGTCTGTCATTAAATGAGCCAATGCTTCACTAACGTGTTCATTAACTTCAAAGTGCAACATTATTTGACCATTTCAGGTCAGAGATTCATTACCTTTTTACGCCGTTTCACTCCTATATGTAGCGTTCTCCCCAATGACAATTTCTACCCAATAAAACATTTTGCTGGTTTTGTTTTTTGTTTTTAAAATAAGCAAACCAAGAAATATCCTCAATTTATAGTTGTTTAGTCTTATTTTAATGCATGTTTTGTCTTATTTGAAGTCATCTGGAGGCCTTCCATTGGGGGTCCCCTGGTTGTTAAAGCGTCTCAGACACAGACACATGAGTGTGTGATGTTCCTTTTACACCAGGACAAACACTCTCAACCATCAAAACTGGCGGCGCACACATGGAGGATCGTAACGTGTTGCGGCGGATGGAGAGAGAAAGGAGGAATCAGGAGGTGCAGCAGCAGCAGCAGGAGGAGGAGACGTGTTACGACAGAATCGCTCCTCTCTTCAGTGAGCCACATAAGGTAAAGCATCACATGAGACACACGTGCAAAATCTGATAACACAACACAATGTGGTCATGGAGATGAGCTCATTAACAGATCATCACATGTCCTCTGTATAGCACTCTTCCTTCTGATGTAATCATATATATTAATTTATGTGCACACTAGTTCGGAACTTCTTCACTGAGACACCACACTAGATGAAAGTGAGGACATTCAAGTTTTTCTCACTTTTGAAGAGAATCTGTAGCTTCGGTTTAGCTTTAAACAGTAACGGTCACAAACCCTGTTTTTCTGACGGTATATTGTCACATACATCATAGCCCACAACACCCATAACTAACTCCCAGGGCTGTTTTCCACCTGAAACGGAAGGTTTGTGAACTTATTTTCATCCTCCACATATATTCTCTGATGGTCATCTTTGACCAACGTGCTGAGGGATAAAGAGGCAGGAGTCTCAGCCCAGATTGCGTTTTCACCTGTCCATTAAAGCAAACTCAACTTTTGTTTGTGTAATTATCACGTATGTGTGATTTATATTGTAGAGGAACAGCCTCCATAACTGAGTTTAAGGGCACTTTGTCACATTTATTTTCCAGATAAACAAGAGTGACGAGCTGTCCGCTCGCATTCAGATGATGCTGGGTAATTTCGAGGATGGAAGTGATGTTGGACTGCAGGAACTTGGCTCTGTGTTTCCATTCAGTGATTCCACACAGCCGTCTCATCTCCAGAACTCACGGGGACGCACAGACAGCTCCACAGCCGCTTACGAAGCCTCTGTACAGCAGAGGGAGAACCTACCGCTCCTGTCTCCACCCACCGAGCCGTTGTCCCCCCTGCAGCCTAGCGATGTGGACGACCCGTCTCCTGAAACCCGTCGGGCCGAGCCATCACAGAGGGAGGCACCTCCGCTGGCTCAGACCCTCCCAATGAATTTGCACCACAAACCGGGTCTGTTGAACCCGAAGAAGCCCACTGCGTATGTGAGGCCGATGGATGGGCAGATGACCAGCAGCTCTCCTGATTTAAAAACTTCACCGGAGACTTACGAGCCCTTACCTGACCCGAAGAACAGCAGCAGTCCAAATTGTCCTTTAGAGCGACCACCACAGTTTGTTGATGTGAGGGCTCGCGCGTGCGCACACACACACAAACACTCCATAGGCATAGTGATTTTAATTCTGGACAAACTGTATATTCTATTGCCTTCCCCTAACTAAACCCCCAAAACTGTCACAGAACACTTTCTGCGTTTTTACATTTTCAAGTAAACATCATTTAGTATGTTTTAATAATCCATTTGAATTGTGGGGACCGGACATAAGTGTGTTAGACTTTTACTACCATTTTGGGGACATTTGTGTCTGTTTCAGATTGGGTGTCATGAAGCTCAGCGTGTGGAAGACATACTGAAGGTTAGGGCAGATTGTGTGGTTGTATTTAAGAAGAGAGAGAGAGAGGATGTTTCTAAAGGTCTTTGTGGTACACAGGAGATGACTTCATGGCCCGAGCTGTTGACAAACATTACCACACCGAGCACAAGAGCACCTCTGCTCTCCACTGAGGTCTGAGACATCACAGTGATCATACTTCGAGTTAATTTATTTAAAGCGCATGTTGTTTTACTAATTTATTCCTGTAACAGGAGCCGCATGCATTCCCAACTCACGGTAAGTGTTTCGTGTCCAAGAAGTGCTCTTCCTGTCTCATTAGGTTTAAAAAACATTCCTACATATCACACACACATACACAAGGTGAAGGGTTTAGTTTGGGTTACTCTGTGGGATCATCAGTTTATGTGTGCATGTTGTTTTTCATTAGAGGATCTTGAACCATCAAACACCGTTTCAGATCTCCAGTGAGTATCAGGCTGATCAGATCAGATGTCTGTGGGATGGGGTTAAAGCTTTAGCTGCTTTAACATTGACATGTCTTCATTTAGCAGATGGGTTTGTACAAAGTGACTCGTGTGTGTGTGTGTGTGTAGGGGGGGTTCCAGCATCTCCAGTGATTCTGACAGCAGTTCATCAGACAGTGACATCATCAGCGCTCATGTGACATCACGATCACCACACACACAGGTACATACTGGACGAAATGTGTTTTTGTGCCATTTTTTTGTACAGCACACTGTAGAGAGAATGTGACGCTGACATCACGCCCTATGTTGCATGTTTGCGGTGGCGCCGGCATCTTGGGAGGATAATACTCCACTGTCGATTATAAAGCTCTATAGAGACAAGGACAGGGAAGAACAGTTTGGGGAACGGAACCAGTATAAGAAACATGTCATGTAATATCAAACCAGTATGAGTTTCTTCTGCAAAACACAAAAGAAAGTTGGTAACCGAACTGCACTGGACCCCATTCACGTCTTTTGTGTGGACACAAACCAATGCAAGTCAATGCGGTCCAGTTAACAACATTCTTCAAAATCTCATCTTTTGTGTTCTGCAGAAGGAAGGAAGTCTTACAGTTCTGAAATGACAAGAGGGTGAGATAATGATGACATAATCTTTATTTTTGGGTGAACTATTACTTTAACCTAACTGTCTCTGTGTGAACCAGCAGAACCCTGATAGTCCGTGTCACGAGATCAGGCCAGACTCCCACGATTCCCCTGGAAGGACAGCGGCTGAAGATCAGCAGGGTCGCTCTCGTTACCCAACCCACAGCCACACAGAGGCCAGTCACGCACAGACTGTTAAGAGCACACATGCACTTGACCGTACACGCCTTGAGGACTCCCAGCACAAGAAACACACATCCACATACAGAGCCGAAGAAACCGGAAAGATAACTGGTCAAAGGAGAGCGAGAGGTCCGTTCATCTGCGGCACCAAACACACAGACAGAGAATTCACCCGTCGCCCTCTGCTGGTGAAGATCGAGCTAAAGTTGCTCTCCAGAATTCCACAGGAGTCCGGCATGGGCACGTTCCACTCAGGGGTCACCGAGAGACCCGACCCTCAAAAAGTCCTCCGAAACAAGAGACTTGTGAGGAGAATCTCAGAGTCTGATTTCAAATGATTTTCTCAGTTTTGTTTATTGATCATCAGTTTTCTCACAATTATTTCACTTGTGAATGTTTACAGTATACTTCAGATTCAAACATACACTGTATGTGTGTGTGTTTGCAGGCCGAGCGGGATGGAACGTCTCGAAAGAAAAAACAGAGAACGGACAAGGAGGAAAGACAGTCTTTTTCCTCTCAGAACACTACCAGCCAATCAGAGTGAGTCACATCCAAAGCATTGCCAGAATCAAGTCACAATGTTTATGCAAAATGTCTGAAATGCAGGGGAACATCTATTCAGGACCCATACTTGACCAGATATCCGCTCAAAACTATTTCTAAAACTACTTGATAATAATGAATATATTTTTACAAACGGGAATTCATTACATTAACATTGAGTCATTTAGCAGACGCTTTTATCCAAAGTGACTTACAGATAGTTTAGGGAGCAATAAGCGATATGTCATAAAAGAGCAATAAAACAATAGGTGCTAATACAAAGATACTAGTTTCCAGCTAGAACTATATCTATCGTTTTTACCGAAGAACTACCAATAAAGTGACTAGTGAGTATTTATTTATCTTACCATATAAAGAGTCGAAAAGTCCCTTTCACCTTTTCCCCTACACACTCTTTCTCTGTCCTCCTGACACACACGCTTGCTTTCAGTCCTGAGAATGACATAGCGCCGTGCTTGCTATATGCAGTGATATAGATTATATTTATTATTCTTTTGTATCATTTATCCTAAAGTTCATTTTAAGTAATGAACCACGTGTATTTATAGACAAAGTATTAATTCATATTCTAATTCCCTAACATCCGGTAAGTGACAAATGTTTGTAACCGTTGTACACATTAATATGAGAGTCATCTGTGGGTGCATGCAGAACGAGCTGCTTCTCTTTACCGCTCTCACAACACAGAAGACGCAGAGAGATGTGATCCTAACCTGGGTGATAGTCAGACCTCAGTCTCATGGGTTTACATTAGAAATTATATATGGTAAGATTTACGAGATGAAAACTACTTATCTATTACAAATTCTGCTGAATTTAATGAAAACTAATAATGTCATGTGTGTTCCACTTGACATGGCTAAAAACAGCATATAAGGGTTAGGGTATGACTGTGTGTATATGATGGATTTAGTTAACAGAAGCATTCAACTGCAAGCTATTATCACAGGTAATGAAATAACTGTTTTTTTTGTTAAAATTTGTATTTAACATTATTAAATCAGTTGTTTGGCAAATGGTTCTTTAAGTAAATAAATATGTTGTACCAGCAATGTCCAAATACAGTTTATTTCGTTTGGTAATAATTTGTATATGGCATTGGCACAAAAGAGTGCTGGAACCCTTTTTCCCCACTTCAAGGACTGGTTTACATAGTACGGTCTGCTGTGTTACTTAACACCAAAATAGTTTTTTTGTTATTGTTCTGCTATTGTGTACATCCTTTGTTATGAGACGTATCTGAATCATTTCTGCAGATATCTGGAGGTGTTCATTAGATCAGAGTGACCATACGGGCCATTTTTCACAGACATGTCCTTTCCAGGATTTCTGGTGTGTATTCCGGAGGTCGCATCGCCACCTCATACATCATTGAAGTTCTCACATTTCAGTTAAAAAACCATCATAAATTGACCATAAATTTTTCTTAAGACGTATACTCATTGTAGTTCCATTCTTACCTTGAAATAGATTGGCTACTTTTCTGAAATAAAACCTGATATAATAAACCTTGATGACGTGTCTGGGGAAAAATGGCACGTATGGTGACCCTACATTAGATTTGTCGAACACACAAACATCTTCGTCTAACATAACGAAGTACATCTAACTGTAGAAGTGTTGTTTGGTGGGGGAGTGCTGTGTATTTTTTGCTTGAATACAATGTAAAAGTCTAACAGACTTGTGCAGCTGAATGGGTAATAATGAGTGGAAATCACCCGACAGTCCACACACACACACACACACACACACACACACTGAACGCAGACGCTCTTAACATCTCTCAGAGTCACCAAGAGCTGCAGTTTCATGAAGAAGAGAATACAACAGAAGCCCATTCCTCCTGACAGCCAGCAGCAGAAAGCAGAGGCTCGTGGGAAGGTTCTGTTTATCTCTAGTCACTCATCATTTCACACTGTTTGTGAACACAAAAGATTTATTCGTTTTTATTACATAGAAAACCTACAAGAGCCATGCTGTGCCTGCGCATCCACCTGCGACAAAACCCCGGATGCTGCTGCAGCTGGACCACAGGTGGGTCTCAGACACACACACACACTGTACGCTTGATGTGTGATTTAACTTTCAACCTTTGTTTCCCAGGCAACGTTCTGCGGAGGATCATATGAGGGAAGCAAAGAAACTAAAGCACAAAGCAGATGCAATGGTGTTTACTGTGTAAAGCTCTGTTCTAGGCCGGTGGTGCAGAAGAGTTGTGTGTTTCTCATCTCATGGTGTTTCTTCAGACAGATAAGATGTCTAAAGCGTTCAGTTATCTGGAAGCTGCTCTGTCGTTTGTGGAGAGTGGAGTCGCAATGGAGTCTGACCCACAGATGCCCAGATCGGCATACACCATGTTCTCTGAGACCCTTGAGCTCATCAGGTAAAATGATGACCTTTGCAATCCAGTTAGTATTCACCAGTGTAAATATAATGTTAGGAGCAACTCTTCTGTCCTGATTAGGGATGTGTACCGTTAAAGGAGTAGTTCACCTTCAAAAGGAAAATTCTGTCATTTAAACGCCCTTTTGTCATTTCAAACCTGTGTGACTGTCTTTCTTCTTTCACAAAACACAAACATTTTTGTAACAGAACAGCACATCTCTTCTATTGTAACCAATGCAAGTGAATGGGTGGCTGTTACCAACATTTGTGTTTTTCAGAAGATAGAAAGTCATACATGTTTGAAATGACAAGTGGACCTTTTCCCAATACTCTGGTCTTTCATTATTTAATACCGGTTTTCTGTATTCTTTCCCATCCGTTGTCTTGATATGTCTGACTTTGAGTCAGTCAGATGTGTTGTGTGCTGGTGAACATGAAGAGAGTTCAGTGACTGGTCCTCTACAGGTTTTAAAGCCACATGATTGAACTTTTGCTCACAGATCTCCCGTGTGTTTGATAAGTGCAATTGTCTGTTACCGATGTGGTAAATCTGTCGCTTTATAAGCATCCCTGTTTGGCAGCGCAATACACGTGAATGTATTTACTGAGCTGATGGAAAGGTCATTTGGAAACCATGTGGCACTCTTCGGCAGGCAGGGGATGGGCGAGCTGTGTGGGACGACCCCAACAAAAAAATGTCTCAAAAATAATTTCAAAGTGTTGCTTTTATTCAATGGTTTGTGAGTTTTTACAGAAGTGAACTACATGTGAAATATTAACACTGTAATGTCATCAGTAAATGTCTCTTACGAGATATTTAGTTGATTCAAATCTATGGACACGCCTGTATTAACACTCATTGTGACCAGTTTAAGCTCAGTAATGAGTGTGTGTGTGTGTGTGTGTGTGTGTGTGTGTGTTTAGGTTTATTCTCAAACTGAAGAATTACACAGACCCTACAGCTGCTGCTCATGAGAGAGATTTCTTAGTCCTGTGGTGAGAACAGAAGATGTTTCTTCCTTCATCAACGCGACACATTCACATTGAGTTTATATTGTGTTGTTTGTTCATGTTGTTAGTTTGCGTTGTGAGTCGATTCTGCAGATGGCCATGTTCCGCTACAGACGTGATTCAGCCCTCAAACACTCACAAACACTGGCTGAGCATTTCAAAGTGAGTCAATACCTTCTTCCCTTCTTCTGTGATGTTGGCACATGTTCTCAGTGCGTGTGTGCGTGTGTGCAGGACACCTCATGTTATGCATCTCCTGTGAGCGCCAGCGGTACCGTGCTTATTCCTCAGCCCATCCAACAGGTGGTGGCTTCATACGTGGACGTCACAGCTCTGTTTCTGAATTCTCTGGAGAGGTGGGAGCAGGCAGATGAAGTGGCTCTCAGAGGCAGCGGTAAACATCAAGCTAGACTTCTCTTTCAGTCTTTCATCCATTCTTTTAATATTGTATGTGGATGAATGCTGTCTGGATCACCTCACAGATGGGTTAGTTTCTACAAACACCATTCCTCTTCTATCAGTAATCTTATTTTGTTTATGTCTCTACAGCTAAAATGCATTTACTGTAAAACTGCTTTACAGCACTGCAAAACTGTGTATATTGAATCCTTTATTAATTGGTCTTTTCCTATAGAACATACTAATTATGTCTGACATTTGATGTGTTTTCGGCAAACTACTGTGACTTTTGAAGTCACCCTGCAATTAAAAATTATAATAAAAATGTTCTTACACAGCATTGCAGTGATTTATCCATGCACATCATTATTTTTGTAACATTCATTTGGAGATGTGATATTGAATCAAAAACATAAAGCTCTACTCCCCCTCTAAACAACTTTTCTCTTCATGACATGATGTTTTAAAAAGAGGGAAGACAGAGAAGACTGTCCAGTGGCTTCCGCTGGTGTATCAGGCTAACTTAAAATGATCAGTCAATTAGGGGAGGGCGACATGAAGTATTCTTCACATTTCAGAAACCGTTTCAATCGGATGTACATCACGATACGGATAAGAAGACAACTTCCGTTTCATGGTGTCTTTAAGTGACACGCAGTTCATTCAGGCGATACATTTTATCAGAGCTCTATACCAGAAACACAAATAAAAATGTGATGTTCATCATCATTAAGGTTAAAGTAAAAATTTAGGCACAGGAATGGAAAGATTGTGTTGATGAATGTTGTTGTGTTTGTGCAGGTTTGCTGCGAGAGCTGGATGCTGTTGTTGCTCTGAGTCTGACATCTTCGATGAGGTCATTAGTGCAGTACACACGTCAGGGCCTTCACTGGATCAGACTCGAATCCTGATGACGACGACGACGACGACGCACGCGTGCACACGCACACACACACAAACTAATGAATTGGTTGAGTTGGACAAACAGTTCTTTGCTAATGAACACTTGCATGCTCAGAGATCTGTGTTTAGCTGAAGTGGGTTGTGAAGGTTATGTGAGTTACAGAAAATGATAATGATGCTGTTCTTTGAGTTTTTCTGTGAGTTTTAAACACTATTTTTTTTTGGACAGATGTTTGTCGAATTGTTTTTGTCTTTGTGGTTATTTGTTGTAAATTAAGAGCAAGCGTGCTCACTTGATTCACCCCTTTACTTTGAGTCTCTGTTGGAAAAAATAACTTATTTTCTATCTTCTGATTGTATCCTGGGACATTATACTGTGGCTTTGTTTTCTACAGTGACATTGTTGCCATCTGTAAATTTAATACTGAGCAAATTCTGTCATTTTTTTAAAGATTATTTTCATTCATTTGGAAAAAAGTAAAAACATTTTGCTTAAAGGACAGAAACCCATCTGTGAGAATTTTGTGTTGTTTTTGGCTATTAGGTCTGACAGACATTTCTAAGCCGAGTTGTGAAGCTTTTTGGTGTCTTGTTGTTGTGTAGTTTTGTGTCCGGTGAAGGGAGCAGGTTGTGTATTAGCGCCTCTTCCATCAAAGCTTTGTTTATTAATGTTTATTTGGGTTAGGGTGCATATTTATTTTAATTAAATTCAAGAAGGAACTGTACAAACAAATAAACATTATTACTTCAAAAAGTGCATATTTTAACAGTTTAACAACAAGTGCATTGCTGATTATAAGATGACGTTAGGGTTGATTTGTGTTATTTCTGTACAGAAGTGGGTGAATCTCACACGCATCATGATTCAGATTCTCCGCTGAAGTTTGGGTTTGTGAATGCAGGCTGAAATCAAGATCAATAAAACAAATACATTAAGATACAGAAATGATGATCCTCATCACATTTGACAAAAAGCAAGTTTCTTTCTGACATTGACAGCCGATTATTTAACGTACCACATCAATGTTTTTGGTTTCCCGTTTGAAGATCCTGATGTCTCCTGGTTTAATGGCTTTCACACTAAAGACGTAATACATGCCGGCGAGTATCAGCGCTGCGCACACAATCCCTCCGATAACTGCGCCGGCGATCAGACCGCTGTCTACTGACACACAAACAACATGTAATACATGTCCACATCTTTATATGCGGAGATGATGTGTGTGTCTGTGTGTGCATTAT
The DNA here is from genome assembly GCF_947034865.1 of Barbatula barbatula. NCBI lineage: Eukaryota > Metazoa > Chordata > Actinopteri > Cypriniformes > Nemacheilidae > Barbatula > Barbatula barbatula. The sequence goes on along the minus strand of NC_136785.1, from coordinate 20,116 downwards.
GTCTAAACGTACTCTCCGGTGGGTCAGTAGGGACTACTATGTTTCCATTATCATCCGTTACGTAATCTGGACACAAGAGAAGATGCTTCATGATGCATGGATAGATGGGGAATATCTCGTGCTTAATTGCACAAAATTAAAGATTCTCTTCTCCAGGAAGGAAATACTTTTAAAGTAAAAACAGAGCCATACTTTGGTTAACCTGTTGATTATATGTGGAAAATTTCACATACATAAACAAAAATGGTTAGTAAACTTTAAGACTGAATTTGTGAACCATTAAAAGAGTCTCAAAGAAATAAGTAAAAAGAGATATAAATATTAAAGAAATATTTTCTTTAAGTAATTCATTTACTATTGAAAGATTGAATTTGTTTTTACTTTTCATGAATTGTTTGTTACTATTTATATTGGTAATATTACTATTTACTATGTAAAAATGAACTGTGTTAAAAAATTTGCATACCCTAGGTAAATATGATCAAGGAAGGATGTGAAAATAAATTGGCACCATTAAGCCACAAACATCCAAGCTTTCATTAGAGAATAAGAATGTTAAATTGAGGATGTTATCATGAAACATGTGATTTGCCTAATACTCCAAACATATAGGATTAAGGGATTATAGAAAAAGACGCAGAGCTGTTATCTTGGTGAAAAACAAGAAGTTGTACAAGGGGTTGAATAGTTATGAGTAATGTGTATTAGAGAAAATCTATTTTTTTTCAAAATGATATCCTGCTATTTAAAATTCTCCAATGAAAGTTTAGATGTTTGTGACATTTTTCAAGAAAATATCTAAAGGCTTAATGATTCAGATTTATTTTCAGAGCCTTCCTTCATCATATTTACCTAGGGTGTGCAAATCTTTGAGCACAACTGTATATGTTTGTAACACACATTGATTGTGTACATTGTTTAATATTCTGCAATAAAAAAGTTCTATTTATTGAGGCATTACTGAGACATTCATTTACAGATCCTTTATATTTATTTGAAAGTGTACTGAATATGTTTTTACTCTTATCAGTGTGTTTGAATATGTATTTTGGGATATAAATACAATTATTACAGTAAAATAAGGCTTTATGATGCCGTTTTAGTTAATATTCGCTATAAATCATGAGTAACAAAAACCTACATTGGCGGTGTCTGCATACAAAGCCTCTCTTCTGTATACAGTTGTTGTCATTCCACCTGCCATCGTGGTACATTTCTACGCAGTTCTCTTTGCCCACATCGCCATCATGAATGGCCTCATTAGGTTCTCCAGGAGCCCAGTTTGTAAAGGCCAATGACGTCAGATCCGTCCAACCCCATCCAACTAGAAACACAAGCAAAACACATGACATCTGATTTACTTGAATAAAAGTGAACCAAAAGCTACTACTGTTTTTACAAAGCTGCATTAAATCAACAATTGTGTCATTTCATTTGACTCTCGCTTCTTACACGAACGATCTTTGGTCAGACCAATCCAGACATTGTGGTATTTGGTGTAATTGATATTCCTGATGAATTCCACCTCAGCTCGACTGTGGATGGAGGCTAAATCGGCTCCCTTTACCTCCTGGCAGTAATGTCGTGCCTCCGGCCACGAGAAGCCCACTTTCCCATTATAAATATAAAAGCAGTGTCGTCCGTATGGCCACCACCCTGGCACACACTTCCCGTCACCGGGAGCAGGTGTTGCTGGAGGCTTTTCTGAAGACAGATTTGAGATGTGTCATTTGTTGCCAATACATAAGAAACGTTTGTGAAATTTCTGACCTTTACCTGACGTGATTTTGCAGAGGTAAGGCTTGACAGCGTCGCAAGCCGTGTCATTCCAGGTTCCTTGAATGAAGCGTGATGGCGCGTGCATGCTGACACAGCCTTCTCCTTTGTGATTGGTCGGTTCACCTGGACCCCAGTGAGTGAAGAACACGGGCCAACCGTCTGACCATCTGTAAGAATCGCTGTCAGGCTGTGGAACGAAATCAATAGCTTTAGTTTTTGCTCTATTCTATTCTATTCTATTCTATTCTATTCTATTCTATTCTAATCTATTCTATTCTATTCGTTCGTTCTTCGCCTATTAAACCCAGAGCAGAGTTGAGTTTGATACTTAACCAGTCGCCTGAGTCCGATCCAGGCATCTGTCTTGCCCTGCTGCACGGCTCCAGAAATAAAAGCCTGGTCGTAACTCATGTCCATGCTAGCCAGATTTCCACCCTCCTTTACACAGGCCTGTTGAGCTTCCTCCCACGTTTTGGGCTCGGAAATAAGTTTGTAACAGTTGCTGTACCAGGAGATGTATCCTGACGGACATGGGCTGCGGGTGGGTTGCGGGACAGGAATGCTGCTTGCTGTGGAAAAAAACCAAGACATCGACGCAGATTTCAACATTACGCACCAGTATCTGTAACACCTGCCGTGTTAAGTGTATAGTTGCAATCATCCTTCAATCTATTCATAATTTATTGCCCCTTATGTGTTTGTAAACCTGCATGTGAGTCTTTCTTAGTGAAACACAAGAAATTGTGTTTTGAGAAATGTCTCAGTGGTTTTGTGTGCATAAAATGGAAGTCAATGGAGTTCAGTGTGGTTTGGTTCAGTGTAGGTATACAATGTTGCTGTCAAAGAATTGGGATGTGCTTTTAATGTTCTGGAAGAACATTTTATGAAGTCTGGACCCATGGATGAAACATGGAAGTGCTGAGGTCTGTCTTCAGAGTGTGACTGACATCACAGAGACTTTTTTCTCAAAATAATCTTCTTGACTTTACTGAGGTTTTACTAGTTGGCCTGAATTAATAATATTTTATTCCAACCAAAAATGTTGACGTCAATCTGGAGACAACGGTAGTAGATTTGGATTAGAGACAAATGAAGATTAAAGTACATTTCTTTCTGGAGCACACCCATCCTCGCTCTAGGTTGCATTTCTCATCGTTCCAGAGGCCAGTGATGAGGTGATTATGGGATATTTCTGTACAGTGTTCCTAGAAAAAGGCATATGTCATTCAGTGTCTATCCGAGATAGAAACAACGCAGTAACTAACCCATGTGTCTAAATGTTTTTTATTCGGCATTATTGTAACAATTGAAATTCAAATGTAATTTGTAATCCGCAAAGAGAGTTTCTGTCTGTTATTCAATAAATAATTTCTTACCTGCCCATCAACGTTGTTTGGCTCCTTGTCGGCCCAGTTTGTGTACAGAACTGGACTAAGTCCATCACTCCACGCAAATTTCCCTTCATGCAGCGTATCAGATAAACCGATCCAAACAGAGTGAAGCAGATCTCTGAGGTAACTAGCCACATAATCTGATGAGAAAGAATGGTCAGCACATCACACATGGGATCAGAATCAACAATAAACAGCATATCATAGTACTGAATAAACAAAGATGAGAGTCAGAGACTGTGAGTTAACATTTTCAAATTGAGACAATACCATTTTCGTTTTGATCATCGATGATGGCCAGATCTCCTCCCTGCTCTCTGCACCAATTGCGTGCGAATGTCCAGTTTGCCTTGATCTCCGTCTGATGTTTCTGACTCCCTTTAAAGATGTAGCATTTGTTGCGGAATTTCATCCATCCTGTAACAATAAAGAAATAATTTCATGTTTGCCAGATATGGGCTATTTGACTGAGGCCTGTGAGCTCAGAGATTCACGTATGTTGTTGAAGTGTACCTTCGGGGCAGTTTCCCTCCCATGATGCTGTCGGTGGGGGAGGCGTGTGGTCATTTCCTGGATACTTCTTACACACATAACCGCCGTTAGCCCGACCACAGTTTGCATCATTCCATGAACCTATTCCACAACCAAACATGTCAGAGCCTGTTCACACTAACCTCTATAGCTGACATAAGATTGCTCAATACTGAAGGTACATCCGCACCTGAATATCTGTTCATCTCCACACATTGTTCTTCTCCGTTGGCATCATTGGGTTCTCCAGGTCCCCAGTTGACATATGTCACTGGCGAGTGATCCAGCCACCTCCAAACACACGCAAAAACACAAGTGAATCACTGCTACTCTTACGACAGACGTTTCTGGAGAAAAACATCTATACTTACATATATTCTCCACCTGCAACCCCAAACATTCTCATTCCAATCCACGCCCCAGCCACCTGACCGGTGCCGACCTATAAACACCAGACTAAGTGTTAGACATCAGACACAGACATCAATCTGACTGCATGTCTCGGCCGCTGTGTCGGTACAGATGTCACGTACCAGACTGACCACGTACGACTGCTCAGCTTCATCAGCAATGGAGACCAGCTGAGCTTTCTCCTCATAACATCTCACAATGGCCATGTGAAAGTCAACGATATCAGTATCGTTATAGTAATAACAGATTCCATTGTCCTGCCTCCAGCCAGGGTTTGATCCACATTCAGGAGCTGAAAGAGTTAGTCAAGAAACAAAAACCCAAATCAACACTGTACAAACAAAGCATTGTGTTCAAGGGTATTTGCTGCTTGATGTTCTTACACTAACGACACATTTTAAGCAATGCAATTTGCAATGTTTTTAAATACACAAGATTTAAAATGTATGACCGTTTCTGTAGTTACCCGGTACGGGGGATGGTGGTGCTGGGGGTATAATTGGTTTCTTTCCTTTTGCAATCATGCAAATCCAATCCTGATGGGCATCGCAATTCAGGTCGTTCCACCAGGACGTCCCGTTTTCTGTGGTCACCATCTCCACACAGTTTTCTCGCCCACCGTGATTGTTTGGCTCATTGTGACCCCAGTTTGTGTGGCTGACTGGCGTACCGTCACTCCAGTGGTAACCTTAGAGAGGAATGGTTTCAGATATGGTTGAGAATCAAACAATTAACCCCAAGTCTATCCCCAATCTTATCTAGGCATTAAAATCGTCTTGCCGTCGTTAGGGTTAAGTCAAAACAAACGTAAAAAGGATTTGCAAATTCAAATGTGATTCTCATTTGGTGACAAACGAACCTCCTTCTACAGGGTTGAGACTCAAACCAATCCACTTGGTTTTTCCCTTTGAGTATTTGGACAGGAAGATTTCTTCTTCAGGGTTATGGATGCTGACCAGATCGGCCCCACGGGCACGGCAGTCTTCTCGGGCCCCCTGCCAGCTCTTCTTCAGTGCAAAGTCTACAGTGAACAACTACAATACAAGAAAAACACAAATACTGTATCACATGGAATGAGGAATGTGTGTACACTCTTCTTCATAGTTTGCATGCATCATTTCAGAGCATCTTATCATTTAATCATAGTGTAGTTTCTTAACTGTCCCTATGTTTGTCTTTAGGCCTCAGCGAGCAAGACAAGGGTGATTGCGGCAAGAAACCAAAAGCCCCATAACGGCAAAACAACTCAAAACACACCACATATGGGATGAAATGCATTTTTTCAGGAGTACACCGGAGATCTTAATATTCTCACGCGGTAGCAGTTCCTGAAGTGAGGTTCTGCACTCCAACCGCTCTCACATCCTGTGGCTGGAGGCGGAGTCGGAGGTCGCGTGGGCGGAGCCACACCATTACGAGGAGCTTCGCACACAAATGGGAATGATTCTTCGCACTCCTTATTTTTCCAGAATCCTGCCAGTGGTCTCGTCGTCATAGTGACACACGATCCAGCGTGGTTATCTAGAGAACACACCCACAATGAAATGATGGCTAGTGAAAGCCTCAGATGGGCTCACGTTCGATCCCTTCAAGCAAGTTAAATACCTGGCTGTTTTCGGTCCCAGTGGGTGTAAGTTATTAAAGCATCGTTGTCCCAGTAATAATCAACACCAGCGATTCCTCCTCTGGCACGCAGGCCGATCCACCAGTCGCCAGAGTATCGGCCCATCAGGGCTGTGAAATGAGCCTGTTCGTACCTGCAGAGGTCAATGGAACCGAGTTAGCTCACTCGTTGTAACTGTTAGTGGTAGATCTTTACTAGCACAAGTTTAAATAACATCACTCACAGGTCCATGATGTGCAGCAGCGTGCCGTTTTTATTCCCACAGAATGCTTTTGCCTCTTCACGGGTTTTAGCCGTTTCTTCAAACCAATAACAAGAATATTCAAACACATCCCATCCCTGCGAAACAAAATGTTTTTAGAATGCATTCACACATTCTAGAAGAGAAAAGATCTTTAGGTTTAATGCAGACCTGTGGACAACCGTAAATCGTGGGCTCAACTGATGGCAGAGGATAGTGACCTTTAGTCATTTTACAGATGTATGTGTTTAACTCCGTGCAAGTCACATCGTTCCATCGACCCGTCTACAAAAATCACATCAAAACATCTCAAATGCTCCTGTGTTTCAATCGAAATGTCTGTCTGCTAGTAACACTGAGATACCTGATAGAACATTTCCACACAGTCCTCACTGAAGCCCAGGTGATTGTTGGGTTCTCCGGGAGCCCAGTGTGTGAATGTGACTTCATGATGATCAGACCACGAGAACAAACCTGAGAAGCTCAGATCGTTCAGACCAATCCACACGTCACTTTCGGCTGTTGGACAGGAAGTTATTAGAAGAGAACAGACACTCACACATGCACACGCACACACAAACAAAGTACCCATGTAGAGGAAGCTCTCCAGCCAGCTCTGTTCTGTAATGGACATGACTGACACCAGATCAGCTCCCAAACGTCTGCAGGCCGTACGAGCTTCATGCCATGTTTTCTTTTCTGCAAATGGCTTATAGCAGAATTCCCCAAACTCATACCAGTCTAGACCAGAACATCTGAGCTCTGGAAAAAGAGAAGACTAATCAGTTATTGCAGTAGTTAACAGTGTTGTGGCCAGTACATTTTAATTTACAGTGTATTTGTTTTTGTATTTGGGGTGTGTTGACTCCATGCTGCAGAACCAAAACCAAAACAAAAAAGTAAGTAAAGAAAATTCTGTCTCACCCCCATCAGCAAACTGGTAAGACACAGAGTAGACCCCGTCAAACCTGAGACATGTCAAAAAACACTGTTTCACTCTGAGACGTGACAGCACACTTTACAGTTATTTGTTTTCTTCCCATTTCAAGTTAAACTTACTGTCTAGATACAATTCCGTTCTTGGTGGATCCGGTGTAAAAGTTCTGACCCGGAGCTTTGAGCAGGGTGCAGTCGCCTCCAATGTCATTCAGAACCACACCAGCATGAATGGCAGCAGCGCAGATATTAGAGTCCTTCACAAACATTTTCACCAATGATTCATATGAACAATGCAAAACTTACCCAACTATGATTCAGGCTCAGTGGTTATGTGTTTCTATTAGTTCTACTCTTACCCCACGATACATGTCTGTCCCATACACAGTATACGGCACTCTGGCACAACCAGCAGGACAGTGAACGCTAAAACATACAGAGAACCCAAAACCCAGAGGTTTATGGAAATGTAAATAAGTTTAGTTTTTGCCAAACGTTTTGCACCAGCAAAGATTTTCCACTGAGAACACTTAGATTAGATTAGACATTGATCATATTTACTGTATATATCAGACTAAATCCCAGATATTCAATGACCATATACAGTAGTAGGCAAAGAATGGAAATTTACATCATTCTGTCTACGTCGTGGTTCAGATTGGGCCTTGCGCTGCAAGAAACAGCATCTGTGTAAAAAATAAATAAATAAACCATATTTCCATTTAAAAAAAGAATTTACTAGATATTTGAAGATCTTTTAAAACTCACAGTCTGGTACGCAGCCTAGAATATCCAGTCGCAATCCTACTTGATCATTCCACTCCAGGGGAAGAAGGCGAATGTGCTGCGCTGAGATCGGTGTCCCCAACAACCGTGTTTCTGGAGTACTTTTATCCACTGAACCTGGATATTTCTGTGACAGTTCATTTATCACTCAACTCTTGCAGGAGTTTTCTTTTAATAACCCAAGTGAAAACGCACCACTATGGCTTGTACCTTTGAACCGAAACCCTATTCAAAAATCTAACTAACATACAGCATTTATATACTACACAGCAAAGTCACTAGTGAAACGAACCTCATAAGTTGCTTATAGTTTCAGATGATATTTGTCTTTAAATCAAGTGTTTGTGAGTTTTGTAGGACATTCAATGTTATTTGCCTTATATAAAAACAACAGAAGTGCTCACCCCTCCATCACTGGTGTAATCTGTCCACGTGACACCGTCTGTGCTGCTCTGCATCTTAAATTTAGTAACCCAGTGATCTGACGATGGGCAGCCTTGAACTACGACACCTGTGACCTTCTTCAGCTGACCCAAAGTCACCTGAATCCAGGAATTTGCTAAGACATAAATGAAATGCATTCAGACTTTACATTTTATCAATACATTCCCTGGGTATGGAACCCATGACCATGAAAAGACATTTAAAAGTTAAACAAAAAATCTTCAGACCAGAACTGGAGGGCATCCAGCAGGAGTTTCCATTCAGTCGACCTTTATCTGGTCCTTTCCCACTGAGAGAAGATGAGGCAGAGAGCATCGAATTAGTGATGTTTCCATCTTCCACTCCTAGACCCCTCACACAAACTGAAAACAACACAAACATTTACAGGATCATCTCAGACAGAGATCTTGTTTTATTAAAACACAATATGATGATGTGAACTTTGGATAACAGTTACCAGCAAAGCAGCAGCGAACAGTATGAGATTTTGTATGATCAATGCACATGTGAGTCTTTTAATATCTAAAGCATCTAAAGCGCACACCTGAAATGCATGAAACGTGAATATTGTATGTTTATTATGTCGCACATTATGCATGCGTGAATTTCTGTGCATTTGCATGTCGTCATCTGTACATGTGATTGCACAGCTCTGTCGTTTACATGAAAAATAATTAAATTGAAAGAATTTTAGCATGCCTAAATAAAGAGGATGTGTTGTGCGTGTGAAACTACATCCAGCAGGCATGAGATGTTCTGTAAGGATGTCAATAAAAGTATTGTTGAACTTTAAGCATTTTATTTATAACATTTATTTAATTTATTAACCAAAACAAATGATTGAAAATATAAAAATCACAGGAGTAAGAATAACACCATAAGTGAAATCCTTTTCCAGTATTTCTTTCAGGCATGTTGTGTTTTTTGTGTCTCTCTTTCAATCTTAACTTGACATTTTTTTACTCACCGTTTTGTTCACAGCTGTAAACCACCTCCAGGTACTTGGAGACGCTGGGGCAGGGGTCATTGTCCGTGTGTGCGAACAGAAAACAGAAAACTCGGTTATCACAGCTCTTCCTTGCCAAAGGCAACGTGCCATCAACAGTGCAGGTGCCTACAGTACGAACATACAGTCAATACATCAGTTATTTAGTATGAAGAATGCAAACGTTCTCTCGTCTGGTGTCAGTGTGGGGGTTTACCAGAGGCTCCCTCTCCATAAGGACAGATTTTGTCACTGCGGCGACCGTAAAAGGCAGACTGGATGTTGATGACGCTGTTAGTGGGGCAGTGAAGGACCATGCTAGAGTCCTGACACGTGTACGCTGTGAAGAAACCTGCAGCAGGACACAACACAAAATGCAAACAAACAATCAGAAAGTCAAGAGCAGAACATTCCCAAATGAAAGTCAAATGAAACGTACCATCATGTGGCGGTGGAGGTTCAGGTGTGTTTCCTGAAAAGAACACAAAGGCATTTCTTCAGAAGTCAATGCTGTAGATACAGTATAATTTATTAAAGAAGCATAGAAATGTACCGCGACGCTTGCAGATATATCCTCTTTTATTGTCACAGTTATCGTCATTCCAGGACCCAGAGCTGATTAATATGGACAGGCAGTCTTCACCAAAGTAATCATCTGGGTTTCCTTTAAGAGTCAATGGGTAGACGGTCCTCTTTATTCTATTCAAATTGGATCCAAACTCTAATTTGATAAATAGTTTGAGATTAGTTTTTTTCTCACCTGCAGCCCAGTTTATATAGCGGAATGGGGAGCCGTCCATCCACGTCCACCCCCCTTCTGTGACGGAGTCATGAGCGCCCATCCATAGAGAAACTCCAGTGGGAACTGTCTGGATTTGAGCTGTCAGTCAAACCAAAAAATCAACGAGATCCTCCAAAGGATCTACACAATGGTGTCAATCATTCAACAGGTGTGTAGAGGTGATCTGTGATTGAATACTAACCCTGTATGAAGCCTTGCTCAAAAGGCTCTGTGATGCTGATCAGATCTCCACCCTGATGTAAACAATCCGCCCGAGCGTCTGCCCAGTTTCTCATAGACAGAGTGGTGAACAGATAGCAGAAGTCATTGAACGGATCAGCAACCCACGAGCCGCATTTCTCATTCCAGCCTGACAGGAAAACATTTACATGAACAACTAATGTAAGCGAGATGTAACTTCTGTCATCGTTTAATCCCCAGCATGTTGTTAATGACCTCAGTCACCGTTTGCTAAGAACTGCAAAAATAACTCAATATTTTGTACCTGGACCAGCTGTTGGTGGAGCTGGTGGGCCTTGACCTTTTGCTAAAACATGACAATAAATAAAAATTGTAAAAAGCAAATGAAAGAAATGAATAATTTACATGAAAGTTAGTCAACTAGTGTAACTGTGAATCTGTGAATAATAAAGATGCTCTGATTCCAACCCTTCTGGCAGATGAAAGGATACGTGGCCGTGCAGGGCAGATCATTGAGTTTCCCCGTATCATGATGTTCTGTTCCTCGAATGTGGACACAATCTTCATTCCCCTGCCAGTTATCAGGCTGGTTTGGTTCCCAGGGAAGAAAGTCCTACAGACAGAACTCGGTCGTTACTCACAAGCAGCTGATTTGAATTTGTGTTTCTTGAGAACTGAATGTCTTCAAGATGATCTTGAAATACCAAATGTAATGATGTGATAATGTTCAGTGAAAGAACTTACCACTTGAGTTCCGTCTGTCCACACAAACGTTCCCTCTCTGTTGATGTCATTGAGACCCACCCAGGAACTTCTGCTCATGTGGGCTGTGAGAAAACACACAATGCTTTATTATGTATGGCTCACTCCACATAGGGCTGTCTCAATATATCCCATCTGTGATTACTAAAAGCATAATTATAGAGATTGTTAATTCTGAATATTTTGTAAAATCATAAATAATTCTCTAAGATTTGCCTTAAGGACAATTCAAACTCAACATTTCTCTCTCAATTTTCAAGTGTGCTGAATTGGCATGACAAAATGTACATTCGTATTGCCAAAGCATATGTAGCTGGGTTGCGTACAAAGTGTAAGTATGTAAACAAACGAAAAGAATGATAATTATAGTAATAAACGGTAATAAATAAACTAATAAGCGGTGTAAAGAGTACCTGAAAACAATACTTGAGTAATCGTACAGATGCCTTGCAGTGAAAATTACTCCATTACAAGTTACATGTCACCAATTCCAAAACGACTTAAAAAAAGTAAAGAAAGTCTTCAAGTGTCTGATTCTTACCCTTTATGCTGTCTTTTTAGAGTTTGGGTGGTGGTGTGTAGGAACCTGCTGTCTCACCTGTCAGAAAACTGATGGTCTCTTGGTTGTGAAAGCTAACCAGATGTCCATTCTGAGCCACACAATAACTTTCCGCCTCCTGCCATGTCTTGACGGATTCCGACTCAAAGTGATAGCAGTGATCACCAAATAGCAGATAACCTTCATCACAGTGCGAATCTGCAATGGAACATTTGTTTCATTTAACAGAGGTGTAGCCGTTCATACACATTCGCTACGGTCAATCAATCCTCTTTCAATTAGCCGTCGACACACAGCCGTGCTTAATGTTGAGATCTGCTTAATATATATTTTTGTTACGAGAGTTTGATGGAAGTTTCACCTGGAGCCGCCGTGGGCTTCACGTTCTGACCTCCAGGCATCTTACAGATATAGCCGAGATTTTTAAAGCAGTTTGTGGTTTCCCATTTCCCAGCATAGTTCCCTGTGGGGAGAAACAAGAGCTGGTCTGTAAGAATGTTTGGGACAAACTGTCTCTCTGCATTGAGTAAATCATAAACATCTCACCAGTATAAATCTGGCCACAGTCCCACTGGTTTGCTGTGTTTTGGGGGAAATTTGGGCTCCAGTTTGAAAACGCAATCACGGTTTTGTCCACCCACCTTAAGGTCCCATCTTGGTCGATATCTGATGATGTAACAAATCAAAGACAGACAAAACTGCTGTTTTACAAGTGTCCAGGCTCTTCATCCTGAGAATTGTTTCATTTGTTTTAATCATGTTTATCTCCGATAATACCATGTATCATTTTATATCATTTTCATGTTTTTTTTCTTACAGTGTTTTGTCCTATGTCTGTACTGCTTAAATGTGTTTTCTCAGAATTGTAAAACGTTCAAAGGAATAGATTAGAATCTAATTGAATACATGGTGTATGGACCTGAAGCGCCAATCCACAGATCAGGTAAATCTGCCTGATGGAAATCAGGTAACTGTGCATTAATGAAGAACTGCTCCTCTTCACTACAGAAGAAAAAAAAGATGTTCAATAAACAAAAAGCGTGTTACAGATTACAGTTCAAAATAAAACGATCTCTCGATTCCAGTCTCACTTCTTGATGGTCACTAGGTTTGCACCCATGTTAAAGCACTGCGTCTGAGCCAGATACCAGCTGGTCAAGAGGTTGCGATTACTGACCAACCAGTAACAGTTACCAGCAAAACTCAACCATCCAGCAGGACAAATAGCTGGAAAAACAGAATAGACACTGATCACTGATAATAATTAAATGTGTCATGGATTTATCTTCACACAAAAACAGTATATACAGTATATACTGTATGTCATATGTCTCTTACTGTTCAAAGCTCTCTTGCACATGTACGGTCTCTCATAACGGCACACGTGTGTTCTCCATTTCCCATAATCCTCTCCTGCTTCTTTAATCATAGCGGTGCACACACCATTCTGTTTGTCGCTGTTTAAAAAGATTTTTTTTACTGTCGCACAGAGCAACACAAAGCCACACTTTGGCATCTAAGCAGATGGTTGGTTGGTTTCAGACAGTACATATGTTTTTCTTACGTCAGGTCTGGTTGTCCCGCTGGCCAGTTTGTGTAAGTAGACATACTTGCGTCAGACCAGGTGAAGGTGGTTGCATTTGGTTGTATTTGGCAGGACAGAGTTGTGCATTTCTGTGAAAATGAGTAAGGCACAGTAACATTGAATGAATGACGTGTTTACCTCTTCTCTCTGGAGGTACAAGGTAAAGCAGGCAGGCAGGCAGGCAGGCAGACAGTTTGTAAGTGACAGGGAAAGAAAACGAAAGGCCAAAACTCAATTCTGTTTAAAACATGAGGAGATGATGAACGAATAGTGGCTGTCACCAGGGTAGAAAAGCCGATCCAGAGGTCAAAAGAAGACTGATCCAGTCGGCCCGTGACATACTGCTCCTCCTCAGAAGATGTGATTGACACTAAGTCTCCGCCGTCTCTGATACAGTCACTGCGGGCCGCCGCCCAGCTCTTCTTAAGCCCCGCCCTCCGCTTGTAGCAGTTTGAGCCGAAGGGTTCCCAGCCATTTCCAATGTCACAGAGTGGCGTCGGGTTAGCTGGAGAGCCAGCAAATATGACACAATTATATGAAAGGGTGAAGAGGTTTCAATAGTATATTATACACATTTCTTTTCAAAAATGCTTTATACGTACGGTTAGGACGTTTACAGATATACTGTCGTCTGGCTGTACAGACTTCATCATTCCATCTGCCTTGACTGGAACCCAGAACTTGCCCACAATCTTCATTATCAGCCCAGTTATCAGGTTGACCCTCCCTCCAGTATCTACACACACACACACACACACACACACACACACTTTGCTATAGTAAGTAAAGTCACACATCCAGAAAGCTAAGGGGCAGAATGAAAACTAACACCTCAACTAAAACAAAAAAGCATTTTGAAATGGAGATTCCGATGTGAATTTGGTCTTATTGTGTCTTACGCCAGGTAGGGGTAGTAAACTGTTCCATCACTCCATTCCCAGTTTCCTTCTGATGCCACGTCATTCAGCCCGATCCAGTAGATAGAAGTTTCGATCTGGGTGCGTACCCACGTCTGAACAGAACAGAACAGAATCATGATAGATGTCTGTTTTCTCTCCTGCATGGGTTCAAATGAATGTTCACACTGTGAATGCATCTCACCCGCTCATGGAGGTCCTGGATGCTCATCAGATTAGCTCCTTTACTGACACAATCCTCCAAAGCATCATGCCATGACTTTATATCAGAGGAGAAGAAGTAACATCTCTCTTCATACGGTCTCCAGCCCTTCTCACATTGACCAAAGCCTGAGATTGACACAATCAGAAGGCATTTCTATCAGGATGCATATACATGTATCATCAGTGGATATTGCATAGAGAAAAACTTGCAATAATACTATGTTTCCTAAAACCATATGCTGCCTTTTAATTTTCTCTTTTGTTTAAATTATGATGTATGTAAAGCTGTTTTTCAACAATGTAAAGCGCCATATAAATAAAATAAAATAAAAGTGAATTAAATATAGATGGGGTGATATGCCGATTGAAATCTTGAACATTTCTGCACAATGTTTAATATTGCTTGTTTAATATGTTTAATCTGCTTGTGCAGTACAAGGATCATAAAAGTCCCATGACAAAGATGTAAAGGCGAAACATTGGGGTCACATGTTTGACTGCACACGGTCAATATACCATGTCATAAACAATCACACGGTTTTTAGTAAATCAACTTTCTGAAGAAAACATTCTGTCAGGCATCAATTCAAATATCTTGCAAAAGAAGAAGATCAAAAAGCAGAAAAACTTTTTTGTTTGTAGGATATATTTTTGGATAACCAGTGATGCCGTGAAGAGGTCTTTCTAATATCAACCAAATTTGCACATTTATATCTGCACATTTATATCTTATATGTGCATTGTTATGTGTATGTTTGACCCATTATACATTCACTGTGCATTTCATGTGTTTATCCACATATCCAATGTGTATATCTTTCCTGTAGTTCAGTGGTTAGAGAATGGTGCTAGCAACACCAATGTCTTGGGTTCGATCCAAGGGATTGCACATCATACTCAGAAACAAATGTGCGTTGCTTTGGATAGAAGCGTATGTCAAGTGTGTAAATGTAAATATCTTCTGTGTATAAAATGTACTGTTTTTTGTACAGTTTGCATACTTTTCATGGTCTGCCTGCATCATAACAATAAACAATAGAAATAACTTACCAGAGGGGATGAGACCAAAAAGGATGAAGAAAAAGAAAAACATTCTGCGCAGTTCATTTAAAGCTTGATGTATGTGTTCATGTACATAAGATGATCTCTAATCCTGGAGTACTTAAGACTGTCAGCTTCTAAATCATCCCTAAACGGTTTCCTCTCATTC
Organism: Barbatula barbatula; assembly: GCF_947034865.1. Taxonomy (NCBI): domain Eukaryota; kingdom Metazoa; phylum Chordata; class Actinopteri; order Cypriniformes; family Nemacheilidae; genus Barbatula; species Barbatula barbatula. Next base: position 4,769 of record NC_136785.1, on the reverse strand, counting down.
CTGCTGTACATACCCAACGTGTGTCCTTCAGAAATCTGAGCATCATCCTACACTTCAGTTTCTTTTCTTCACCATCAGAGTCCAAAGATGAAACTATAAAGCATCAAATCACCTGATGCTGCAAAACACACCTTTAAAATCTTTTACTATAACATACTGAATAACTGACTTTTCTAACTTTTACAGCAGTGAAAAGGTTACATTGTGTTTATTATTGAATTCACGGCCAAAAGCCAAAGAAACCTTATCAAGAAAAGCAACACTCTACTAGTGACATTTAGGAGATAATATTAATCATGGAGCCTTTTAATTTGATGAAAAAAGAGCACAATTAAAGTAGTATTGTATTGAATTGTTGTTTCATTAATCTGTCATTGCGAAATTGTTGATTCAAATCACAAGCATTTCCCGTTCATTAAATCCCTTCTAAACCTCCAGAACATATTGAGAAATATATGATGGAAAATACCAAGATTTATTTAGTTTAAATCAGTTTAAAAACGCTCTCTTGATTCTAGGTTTCATCTTGAGTCCTCGTGTGATTTTGCTATGGGAGGTCTGGTGTTTAATGTTGGGTGTATTTGTTATGTGTTGTCAATGTAATGTCATGTGCTTTGCATGTAATTGACAATGTTGTTGCTTGTTGATGAATGGAGGGTGCCACAGATACAAGACGATTTTCGCAAGGACAATAAATAAACAATATAAGATGCTATATGCTGGGCTTGAGAACAGATACGAATTACAATCAAAATGTTAAACACCACAAACTTACTTAAATTGATGGTTGAATTCTGTCATCATTTACTCACCATCTTGTCATGTCAAACCTGTATAAGAAAGAAAAGCCATACAGGTTTGAAATGAAAAGAGGGCGAGTAAATGATGACAGAAGTAAAATTTTTGGTCGAACTATCCCTTTAAAATTTAAAGTCCAATAAAGTTTATTTCATTATGGCAGCACATACTTCAGGACGATATCTTTTAAATAAGATCTGAGTTGTCACTCTTTAACCTTTTTTACAATGAACAATAAAAAACCAAATACAAAACTACAATTATTTATCACTGTCAGTGGTTTTACACAATTCACTTACACAATCGGCTAAATATATTCGCTTCAAACAATAATTTAATTCACCGTCTAACATGTAAATGGAACTATGGTTCGGAAAGTATCATATACATTCAACTGATCTATGATGTTTGTATCACAAGGGAATAAAGAAAACATATTTGATTTGTCACTTTATTTAATGGCTAAAATTTAATAATGTAAAACATTCTGAATTAAATAAATAATCTCATAAGCAAATCAGTAAATGTACAAATGTGTGAATATACCAAGAGAGTTTGAAAGCAATATTTGTCATAGTTCAGAAAAGTTCATATCAGCTTGTGAATTAGATTCCGTTTGTCTCTCAAAGATTCAGAGATTAACATTTATTGTTGCCTTGCTCCATCTGTGACAATGACTAAATGTAATGTCTCAGGATGACAATATATAGATACCACATATTTTATATGCAGAATTGAAAGTCTGTTTCAAATAAGATGATCACGCTCAAATAAAACAGCATACATTACAAAAAAGAAAAATATTTGTAGTTTGAAGGGTATTTTATGTAACAGTAAACAAAATCACCTGAAAAGAGAAACACATGAACAACACTGTTACAAAAGCGACATAAAAAAAGCACATGTCTTAGCTTCTATTTTAGTTAGGTCAGATCTAGTTTGGCAGTAAAAAGCAGGAGATTATTTTTCCCCCGCACATCTTTCATTGACACAAAAACCAGTCTCGAACTTTTGTAGTGTCTATATTTCAAGAAAAAGTTCTGGGATTTTCTCAGCTTTACCGTGGTGCTTAGTCTTGCTCCTGAAGCTTTATATTCTTGCAGATCATAGACACAACCTGTATAAACCCACCCGAAGCAGCCAATCATATATCACTGGCAGGTGTGTAAGATAAGGGTTAGAAAGAATCTCTTCAGGAACCGGATGGATCACCCCTGCTTTACCCTAACTGCACATGCTCTTGCTGATGTCTCTCCTTCTGTGGCTATGATTGTACACACGCAAAAAAACACCAGTGATCACAAAGTGATCATCCCAAAGTAGTCTTTGTGCTTTATCTGATGTCATCTGCTACATACGTGAAAAACAGATTTCCTCAAAGTAGTCCGAAATCACTGTCTATTAAACTTATGTGATCTTCTGGAATCTCCAGTCGAATTTTACTGAAGAGAAACGCATGCAGTTCAGCACACTCATCATCATACAGCTAAACAAACACACAATCACAAAACAAAAGCAATAATAATCACAACGAACTTTAGCTTCCAGTAAGACTGATAAAATAAAAAAAAGAACACAAGATATTTGAACGTCCAGTTTTTGAAGTGCATTTAGTGTTAAGGTTAAACCGTGTGATTTGACATTGAGATTACATGCAGTCAGCGACATTACTGGAGCCCTGGCCGATGTCTCGAATCTGACTGATGTGAGTGGAGCAGACCGCGACGCCCGCGCCAGCCCGACAGTGAGACACAGAGCCCACCAGCTCCCATCTAGAACACACATGGGCAAACATACTTTTTCCACCTGATTCACATGGCTTCTGATCTTCCTATGAAACTTTCCTGCTTCATCTCTCACCTGTTCGTTCGTGGCTCAAAGGCCTCCACCGTATTCAGGTAGATGTTTCCATTGTGCCCACCCACTGCATAAACACGGCCCATCACTGTAGCAACACCGACTCCACCCCTTGGCGTGGTCAGCTCTGACACATACTGCCATCGGTTCATCCTGGGATCGAATCGCTCCACGGAGCTCAATGGAGAATTATCATCAAAACCACCTTCATAGACACACACACGTTACTCAAAGCTGTTTTACAAACACATCATGTGACCTACAAGATAGAAAGTGCAAAAGTTTACCAACGACATAGAGGCAACCGTTGAGTTCACTGACTCCGTTTCCAGCGCGCCGCTGCCCCATTTCCCGCATATCTGTCCATTTGTTCAGATGAGGGTCAAAACGCTCAACACTGGACAGTGATGCTACCCCATCATTTCCGCCGACTGCGTACACGTATCCCTGAAAGAGGCAAAGTTACTCAAATAACCTAACTCACACTAACAGATTGGAAGTATCGACACTATAGAAGTACAGATATATTTTTCTCTTCCATGCTTTTAATCGCTTGTAAACAAGAGAACTGCGTGAGTATAGTCAGTATTGTATAAAATAAAGTCATACCCATTGTTTAATATTACTTCTTTAATGTGCGTGTTTCATACCCCGAGAGCCACAGAACCGACGCCTCCTCTGGGTGTGTTCATAGGGGCCACGGCGCTCCAGCGATCTGACTCGATATCATAACGTTCCACATCATTGAAACACGAGTTATCATCCAAACCACCGATAGCGTAGATGGGACCCCCCAGAGCAGCCAAAGCGATCCCCCTTCTAAAACAGAATAAACAATTGTAGCTCTTAATTAAAAGAATGAATTCGAGTTTCATCTTTAACTGCTTTAACGTTGAGCAAATGCACAAATGAACCACATGAAGACATTCAAATCACACAGTCAAACATAAGAGCAGTCAGACATTTGTGTGGTACCGTACCGTTTAGTATTCATAGATGCCTTCATCATCCACTTGTTTGTGTGTGGATCGAACACCTCCATGTTCCCAAGATGTTCATTGCCGTCATGACCTCCAACAGCGTAAACCTTCCCTGTGAAATGATTCATGTGTATTTCAGTCAAAACAAGATGTTAATGGATAAAATCGTAAATGTACAGCTGGTAACATCTGAGCTGAGCCTTCTGAAACGGATAAAGCTTTCTCCTGGTAGGGTACATCTTACTCAGTTGAATCTTACCCACCCTTTGTACAATTCAGATCAAAATGATCAATGCCAAAAAACAACGCCAAGGTCAAGGGTTCCATCCCAGGGATTGCACATACTCGGAAACAAATGTATAGTATAATGCAGTGTAAGTCGCTTTGGATAAAAGCATCTGCCAAATGTATCACAGTAACTTTTCGGAGTTGAATGTTATTATTTGTTGTTCTTACCTCCCACTGAAATCACCCCCACATGTCTGCGTCTGCTGTTCATTTCAGGGCCAAAGAACCAGCTGTTTTTAGTGATGGAGTAACACTCGATACTGCGGAACGGGTCACCGGAACCACCCCGTCCTCCCACACAGAATAACACACCTATCAAAGGCACAATCTCTCTGTTAAAGTTGAATCTGCAAGTGGACAGAAAAGAAGCAGGCCATACAGTAGTTTCTCACCTGCCGTGTGTTTGCGTTGTGTTGTGCGGATCGAATACTCAAAGTCAGGAACGCTTTTGTAACTTAGGTGCAGGTGGTAATTGCGAGCTTCATCTAAGAGGTCTCTGCAGTTCAAACTGGTCTTGATCATTTCTTCTTTAGCCACAGTGGCCGTGAGGAAATCCACAGACAGCAGTGGCAGACGGACCTGTGTGACAAAAGATAAGCTAGCAATCACAGTTGCAGTCGAGGCTAGTCCACACAAAAATTAGGTGTCTGAGCAAAAAACACAAGAAATCTTCAAGAACCAAAAAAGGGCAAAGCAACTACTATACTGTACTGTATATATGATTTACTGTATGAGCTTGGTCCAATGATGTTATTGTATGTACCAAACATGTAACATGTTTTATCTCAAGTGGAAATCTACTCATGACTGTAACTCGACGTAAATAAGAGGGTGTTTTAACGATAC